>NC_132896.1:5062968-5182968 GCF_030463535.1 Salminus brasiliensis | reverse complement strand
CGAGGAGTTGGCAAGGACCAATCTGTGATGTTCTAGATGGCTGGGTCAGAAGATTGCGAAGTGCTTCTGGTATGCAGTGGTCAGTACTTATCAAAAGTGCTCCAAAAAAGGACAACCGGTGAACCAGCGACAGGGTCATGAGCACCTAAAGCTCATTGAGGCATGTGGGGAGTGAAGGCTAGCCTGTCTGGTCTGATCTCTCAACTACTACAGCACAAATTGCTCAATGGGTCAATGGGTCAGACGTGTTTTGGTGGCACAAGAGGAAACTACACAATATAAGGCCATTTTCAGATCATGGCTAATAATTGTTCAATTCCATCAGCAGCAGCAGATTTACCGAACCAGGTGTTGAATGAATAACCGGCACACCAGCGACAGGGTCATGGGCATCTTCAGAGGTCTTGGTCAGATCTGTTGTGGCACACAACACAGGTAGGAGGTACTAATGTTATGACTGTAACTAATCTACTATAGAGTATTTTATCAAAAAGTCACAGAAGTGGCCCTTTACTCTCTACATAGGCCATGAAAGGTTTCTAGAACCAAATATGGGCTTTATGTCCAATATAGAGCCAACTGGCGTTCAGTCCAACCACCCAAGTTAATCAATTTAAAAGAAACCATCCAAGAAATGGTGAGTTCCTGAGTAGAGGGTTAGACGTATGCTATAATCGTGTGATAATTAAAACCGTTTATGATATAACACTACTATAAGAGGCAGGAGAACAGACATGAAAGAGACTGAGATATGAAAAGCAAGGCCAGGGCATTGTGATCAGACATTTAGGCCTAAATCAGCGTCTTCAGTCTTGCAGGTTGTAGTGAGCTCCAAACTGATTCTGCACAGCAGTTAATTATCAGGTTGAATCAGGTGCGATGGAGTGGGGATTTGAGCTGAACGGCGCTGCTCTTAAATCACTAGCTTTGGCTCTTTCTCAGCATCACAGGGAAAAACATACGGAGCATTTGCTTTGGGTGATTGTGGGACATAACTGCTGCACTTGGTAAATGGTGACTCTGAATTGGGCCATGTGACCTGGCTCTGTAAATCTGATTGGCTTTCCAAGTTTCTGATTGTTGGAGATCTGGAAACGAGGAGTGGGAATATCGTGGAGAATGACCGTAATCAGGTAGGGTAGATTATACTGTATGGGTAAATGTTGGGGGTATTTTTTCACGCTGTGTCGACAGGTGGTTGTGCTTGTTCACCAGAGTGCTGAATAAAACCACGGCAGTAGTTTTGAAGCTGATGTTCGAGGGTTGAGTGTGCCAGCTTTGTCTTAGAGAATGAACCACTGAAATATATTCATATATTATTATTATATTATATTTATTAAACTAATCTAAATGAGCTGCTTCCCACACGTTCCTCACAGCTGTCCACATGTTTCCCAACACAGTCCTGCAAGCTCTTAATGGGCTTTAAATCTGCCAATTGCGTTATGCTGCCTGCCATCAGCAGCCGGAGCCCAAGAGAGCACAATCGGCCTTGCTCTCCCTCTCCCCACATCACTTCAGACATTGGCTGGTTAAGCATGTTTCTGAGAAGGCATTGGTCAGTAATGTGTAGCTACGGCATCAGCTGAACATCCCCACTCCTCAACCCACTCCACCCCAGCATTGACCATTGTGGCCCCCTGCATTGCCTTGACATTGTCTGCCTTGTATATTACTGTAACTGTATATTGAATTATTGAAAAGGCAGAGGTTTTGGCCCTTTTTATGAATTCCCAGTATCACGGAATCTCTGATTAGTCAAGAAACCTATAAGATTAAGAGAGGACTCCCAGAAAAGTCTAGACCTCTTAGAATAACCTCTATTAGGCCTCTTTGCTCTTCTAGGATCTCATAAAGACGCTTGAGGCTTCATTTAAAAGAAAAGAAGCCTAGCCTTCTCTAGGATCCCAGAGCTGAAGCCTGGTGCTCCATGGAAATTAGTGTTACAAAGAAAGTGAAGTTTGTGAGAAGGACCACGCCCAAACTCCTCCTCTCCATTATTATGTGCCCTATAACACCGCTCATGCTCGGCCTATGCGGCAAGCTTCAAGTCTCATCAGCTGAAGCCACCCAGGACTCCAGACCACGTTTCTCAGAGTTCCCCTTCCTTGCCTCAGCTCAGCTCATGTGTTTTTCAGTTCTTTGAGTTTCCTATTGGCCACATTTACACTTACACATTTGTGCAGTTCAACAATATATATATATATATATATATATATATATATATATATATACACATATATACACACACACACACACACACACATACACACACATACACACACATACACACACACACCCCTTTTCAGTATTAGTAGGCAATAATCCTGCACTTTCCCATGTGATGCAATTAATTCTTCTCAAACAACAGGGAATTTACAGTTAATGGGGGATTTTGGTATCTTTCAGAAAGGGCAAATGGAATCCTTCGTGAATGATTGCCCCCCTGTGGTCAGAGGGGACCACGGCTGAGAGCAGTAAACAGGATGACAGAGGATGATACAGCAATGCATGGCATTAAAATGCTTTCAAGTAACTGTCAATGGAGCCGCTGGGACTCAGAAATCCGTTTTAGTCCAACAGTGACTAATAAGGTTTCTATGGAAGCTTTCATTGCCCAGCTTGTGAATTCACTTACATTTCATGCTGATTCATGCATGATTTCATTGAAAAAACAAAACAAAAAAAAAAAACCCACCATTGGTGATTGGGCCGGCAGACAGTAATGCAGTAATGCAGTAGCACCCACAGAGGATAAACCAGCAGCAGAAGGCCACGGTGGAAAGGGCTATAGGTAAAGGAATGGGATCAAATCCCTACTAAATGCATTCACATGACATTTTCTCTTATAACAGTTCTATTGCAAATACACTATATGGACAAAAGTTTTGGGACACCTGCTCATTCCTGTTTTTGTTTTTTTTTATCTGAAATCAAGGGCATGAAAGGGCATCCTGCTTCTGTTGGAGTAACTGTCTCTACTGTCCAGAGAAGAAGGCATCCTACTAGATTGTGGAGGAGCATTGCTGTGAAGATATGACTGGATGATATGAATTGATCACCACCACACTACATCCTCAACTCATCCTAAAAGTACTGGATGGAGCACCAACCAAGTTCTTCCACTGCTCCACAGCTCAATGCTGCTGGGGGGGCTTTACACCCCTCTAGCCCACGCCTGGCATAAGGCAGCATGGTGCCAATAGGCTCATGGTTACCTGCTCTAGAGAGTCCTTTTCCATTGCAAGTGCTTCTCTAGAGGAACTACAC
This sequence comes from Salminus brasiliensis, assembly GCF_030463535.1. Taxonomy (NCBI): domain Eukaryota; kingdom Metazoa; phylum Chordata; class Actinopteri; order Characiformes; family Bryconidae; genus Salminus; species Salminus brasiliensis. The sequence continues at coordinate 5,179,698 of NC_132896.1, read as the reverse complement.
AAGCAGTGTGTGTGTGTGTGTGTGTGTGTGTGTGTGTGTGTCAGCAATGTGGACTAGACTAGACTAGACCAACTGCTAGTCGGTGCAGAGCGACTACACACAGAACAGGCTGGAGAATGTAGCCTTAGGAGGCTTAACCAAGGACTCTTTTTGGTGTACTCTCCAGCAGGTTCTCCAGCAGGTTCCTTGAGCGAAAATGTCAAGAAGCTGTCAGAGGTCGAAGAAACCTTCACTTAATGTAAAGGTTCTTGAGGCTAAAATGTCAATTATTAGTAATTATTTGTAAGAGTGTAGAGCAGCGTGCTGCCCCAGCTGGAGAATCAGACCCACAACCATGGCAATCGTTGCCCCTTATCTGTAGATTCTGCAGAACAGAACTGAACAAAGGTTTGGAGGATGGGCTGGGGATTGGCGACACCTTCCTCCCCTGTCGTCGGACTGAACACTCAAACCTCCACTGAATACCTTTAGAAATGAACAATTATGAAGAATACAGTTCTACAGAAGTCCTCACAAGTCTGCTTGCTAACAGATCCTGTAATTCTCTGGAGCAGCAAAGACGGGCTTACACCCACCCCCCCTCCCTCCCTCCCAACTCCCCTCCACCCCCAAACCAAGGCCTTGATGTGTGTGTCTAACAGCAGTATTAACTGTGGGAGTGCACAGTGCTGTGAAAAGCCCTGAAAAAAAAGAAAGAAAAAAAAAAATCAATAGTGCTGCTTTCAGCGCCACAGTCAGGCGGGGACGGAGGTGTGTAATTAAACGCTCGTCTAATTGGCTCTGAAGAATGAACAACAAAACAACTTGTTAACTTGTTAACCGAGCTTTCCTCAAGGAAGAAAAAAAAAAAAAGCTACAACACGGCCCACAAAGACGTGCAAGCCATTTGTAGGATGCTGTTCACACGTCTGGAGAGGAGGCATGCAACGACAGACACAAAGCAAACAGAAAGCCCTCTTTTACGAGCATGTTTTTGTCAGAAATGTGCGTGTGAAGTGTAATTACGCTGAGAAACAAGCAGGAAAAAGGACACACTTTTCCTCAGAGGACTCCTGCAGAAGCATGGAAGGCATTAGTAAGTGTGAAGAAGAGCGAAGCTTCATTGAAAATTTGCAGCGTCTGAAGGTTGAAGTGCTTCAGCTGGAGCGTGTTAGCAGATACTGGCCTGACTCAATTCAAACCCAGTGATTTGCAGAACGCTTTCTACTGCGGACGGCACAAAGCAGCTTTACAGAGATCTGGGTCCAGGCCTTCTTTGAGCATGGCGATGGCAACGGCGACAATGGCTGGAAATAAAAATCTTCCTCAGATCAAAAGGAAAAGAAACCTTGAAAGGGACCAAGACTCAAAAGGGGAACCAATTATTAAATATTAATTATTCATCAAACTGTGTACATCCTGAACAGTGTCAAGTATTCCAGACCAGCCCATATTTGCGCTTGGATTGGACCAGTGAATTCAAGAGACCCAACAAATGTCAATTTGAGGGGGCTGAGGCACACCCACATGCACTATAAGGACAAAAGTATTGAGACACTTGCACATTCATTGTTGAGAGTTTATCCCACTTTTGTTGGAGTAATTGTCTCTACTGTCCAGGGAAGAAGGCTTTCTGCTAGATTTGGGAGCAGGAGCATCGCTGTGAGGATTTCACCATCCCACCTCATCTCAAACTGATCGGTTACTGGTTGCATGATGGATGTTCTGCTTAGAAGTTCAGCAAGCCCAACTCTCCCTGTAGAGAAGTACTGCCAATAGAATAGGACTACAGATCAACATCATTAACCTATTGTCAACCATGCTGCCTAATGCCAGGCGTGACCTTTAGAGGGGTCCAAAGCCCCCAGCATTGAGCTGTGGAGCAGTGGAAGAACTGGGTTCTCTGGAATTATGGATGGTGCTCCATCCATTACTTTATGGGATGAATAAGGGTTGATCCAAAATCCGGACCTCACAAACATTCATGTCACTGAATGCAACCAAATCCTCACAGCAATGCAAATCCAAACTCTAGTAGAAAGCTTTCTTCTCTGGACAGTAGAGACAGTTACTCCCTCCCCCCGTCACCCAAATACCTTTAATTTTGGAAGAAACAAATGAACGAGCAGGTGTCCCAATACTTTTGTCCTGACAGTATACTGGTGATCCTGGCTTAATCTCAACGTGCCACATTTGTAGCATGTTGTGGTGGAAGAAAGGGCAGCAGAGGCTCCTAAAAACACAGGCCTTTGAATTCAGGCCAGACCGAGAAGGCCACGTTTGATGTTATGGGTGAATTCCCCCTCATCCTTCTGATGTTCGCTTGGCTCGCCAGACTGCGACTCTAAAACCCCACTAACTGCAGGTGGAAGCTCTGTCATGGTCATGTGACCAGCTGGAGAGGACCTGAAAAAGAGCTGCGGCCTCAGAGAAAGAGAGGGAGGCTTTTATCCTCCTCCCTCCACCTCCTTCAGGGCCTACACCGCCAACGTCAAGACAATGCTGAGCGAGCGCACGGAGGGGGGGGTGGGGGTGGGGGGTGATCACTTAAGCAGCGGCCAGCAGGACGTGACAGGCGGATGGAAGATGGAGGATTGAGGGGGAACACACACACACACACACACACACACACACACACACACACACACAAATGAGAGGACAGAGTTATTTTCTTTCATTTTCTACCTGGATGGATGAGACAAAGGCTTTTTTCACCCAAAGCAGTGGTGATGATGGCCAGAACACAACTGCTCTGCGTTGTGATGAACTACAACACCTTTCAAACGCCTCTCCAAAAGACGTCACCCAGAAAGACGGTTCCAGCCTGTTCCGTCCTCTCGCCGTGCTTCATTGTGAGCTCGATTGTATCTCCTCTACGGTGAAGAAAAGAACAAATTAAATCAGACAGATGGATTTTGACAGTTCTCAATGAAACGCAGATCCACCCTGTCAAGCAAAGAAAGCAAAGTGTATTTCAAGCAGCAAACGCAGACGTCTCAATCCGGCTGACGCCTTTTTACCATTTCATATTCCACATAGCGAGTGCCAGTCAGAGCCAGCGCAGAACACGGCACAGAGAAATAAATGTCAGCGTTCACAAAGCACAACGTAATGACGGCTTAAATCACAAAGTAATTCATTGTTTTCTTCAGTCGTGCATGACCACATGATGCTGATGTCAAACCCCAATCTTATACAACAGCGGAAAGTTCCTCACACACACACACACATACACACACACACACTCATACAATACCAAACCAATCACACTAATTACACTCCAAAAAAATAGCTAAATCATCAGTGCCATTTCATCCCTCCTTTCCCACCGTCTGACACACCGGTTTCTATCCCCATCTCAGCGAGTCTCGCTGACGTCCCTTCTAGGATGGCGGCTCACCACCTCAAACTCAACCCCAGCAAGACAGAGCAGCTGTACATCCCGGGAACTGCCGGACCCCTGCTAGTCATGGATGATCAGTTAGTTATCCTTCTCTAATCATGTTGCATATCTGACTCAGTCATGCAGATTTCTCCTGTACAACAACCAGAGAATTCGACCCTTCCTCTCTAGAGAGTCGCCGCTCTACAAGACTTGACCACTGCAGCTTTCTTCTGGCTGGTCTTCCTCTGCGCACCATCAGGCCCCTGCAACTGATCCAGAATGCAGAGGCACGGGTCTAAGTTCAGCCATGTTCAGCTACTCCTCCTCCACTGCTGCTGTGTTCTCTCTTCCCTGTAGCTTCATGTAGCTGCTGCCCAGGTCATCAGATTCAGACCCCTGACTCTGGCCTACAAAGCCAAGACTGGACCAGCCAGCTCCTCCGTACTTGATGGCACTTGATTGGCAAAAGCCGATCTGCACCAAGAGCCCTTTCAGCTTTAAGCACGGCTCGGCTCGAGCCGCCATCCTTTAAGATCCACGGAAGACGAGCGTCCAGACTTTTTACTGTCCTGCACCGAAGTGGTGGAACGAGCTTCCCCTGGGTGTCCGAACAGCAGAGTCCAACGCTCGCTGTCTTCAAACCCAGACTGAAGACCCTCCTCCTCTGAGAGTACTTGGATGAGAGTATTATGGTCTCCCTACTGACTTATATGACGTCTAGTGGTAACTAGCTAAGGGTATTTTCTGAGTAAATAGTGAAGCACTTGTGTAAGTAAATGTACACCCATCTGCCAGATCATTAGTACCACTGACAGGTGAAGTAAAACACATTGATTTTTCCCATCTGCAATGTATGAGTGAAACCTCACCAGATCAACCCCAGCACCAGCCCTCATCAGATAAACCCCACAGCGCCGACGACTGAAGAAGCGCTGTGGGACTGAAAGGACATGTAGCTGATCAGTCAAGAAGCTCTTGCAGAGAAGAAGGACCAAATTGTGATGGCTAGCCCAGTGTTTCTCAACCCTGGTCCCTGGAGTCACCATGCCCTGAACACAGTAGTGCTTTCTCTGCTCCCAACACACCTGATTCAACTAATCAGCTCATAATCAAGCCCTTTCAGGGCTGCAGGGAGTCCAGTAAAATGAGCAGGACAGGGTGCCTTCAGAACCAGGGTGCCTTCAGAACCAGGGTGGAGAACTAGACCAAAACTGGGCTTGATGACTGGGTCAGAACATCCCATGGGTTTCTTCTGGTAGGCAATGGTCAGGGACAACCAGTGAACCGACAACAGGGTCATGGGTTCCAAAGGCTCATTAAAGGTCATGGAGGTCCCACCTCACACCGTACAGGATCTGCTGCTAAGATCTTGGTGCCAGATACCACAGTCTTGTAGAGTCCATGTCTCAAACAGCCACATTTGTTGTGGTACCACAAAGGGGGACCTACTCTATATTAGCCACTAATGGTATGGCTTATCAGTGTTTCTACACTTACTTGAAGGAGAACATCAAAAAGAGGAGTTTCCAAAACTGGAGTTCAAAACAAATGCTGTAAACCTGGTAGATCACAAACACCATCCCCATCAGATAAGCAGCACTGAAAGCCTTGGGAGAAAATCAAGCCCCACTGTCTGCAGGGTTTTCTTTATCCATCCTTCTACTGCAAGACGACGACTGATGACAGGCTGATAGGATGTGGAGCTGATCAAGAAGATTTTACTGAGAGGAGCAAACAAAATAAAACCCTACAAAAACAAAACAGCTGAAGATGCTGCTGTTTTCAGAACAATGGACTGACCACCACAGTCCAGTCTAGACCTCAACATCATTGAATGTGTTTGGATTGCTCCTGAACTTCTAAGGTTTGAAAACATCTTGCAGTAAAAGTGAGTCCTGAAGATGAAAATGAAGAGTTTTAAATGAATGGTCATTGTGACTGGACTGGATCAGTTATCGCTCTCGACTCATGTCATGAAACGCTCCTTGAAAACTGACCGTAGTCTTCTGCCCTCGGCTATAAATGGCGCCCACACAGCTGCGCCGTAATTTCTGATGGTGACACACTACCTGCCATTAAGACCTTGCTCAAAACAAAGTACTCAAGAACAATGCAGGCCAGCCCTGAAGACGAGGGGAGAAAAAAAAGAAGAAGAAAGAAATGAGAAACATCGGCACGGGGCAGATGATTCAGTCGGCTTTATTGAGGCCTGAGACCTTGTGTTTAAGTGGACAGATGGAGAGGATTTCTATATAGCTAAATATCTGCACTCATAACAGCATCGCTCAGTGGCTGGTTTTCTAAAAGAGAACTCTTACAAAATCATATGCAAATGTAAAACACTGCTAGAATTAAGAGATTGCTGCTAATGCTCACAAATTAATTAGCTATGTGCAATAAAGCCCTTATAGAAATGACCAAGGTTTGTAAGCGTCTCCGTTCCAAGCTCACCAATTCAATTCCGACTCCAATTAAACAGGTTACAGCTAGTAGGCCTTGAGAATGGCACTTAAATACAAGAAAACAGACGAGTTAGTTAATACACTATTTGTATACGACAGTTCGAGCACATTCAGTCTAAATTAAAACCATGGACTGTATTTGTGTTTGAGAAGCAGTGCCAACAAATCACAGCCAATCACTTTGCGCTGTAGTGCAGGGTGGTATGTAGGGTTATATACTATAGTACATGGACAGTGAGCTAGCAAAACACCCCAGCTCTTAAATGGAGAAGTAGTCTTCTGTTTAACGTACAGTGCTGTGCAAAAGTCAGAGACCCCCCCCCTTTTAGAAAAAGCCCTCTAGACAAAGGTTTCTGTGGTTCACTCAAAGAACCCATACTCAAATAACCCACTGTAGCACCTATATTTTTTATAGAGTATTGAGAATGTATTGAATTTTCCGTTAAAACAGCCACTAAGTGCAAGTTTACGTTTCCAAAACTGGAGATTTAATAAAAAGGATTGAGAAAATGGGAAAATTGGACCACTAACAACCGTGTAAGACCCCGAAACCACAAAAAGGCACCCAATCAGTTACAGCCCTTACAGCTTTCATCTTTGAAAGAGATGAAAAAGCCAAGCCCTCAAAGCATCCTTCCACTGTGAGAAGATCTTAAAGGATGTCTCTTACTGAGAACAGCAGACAGACAACATCAGAACATCAGATCACATCAAACTGCTGAAGCTGCTGCTGCCCTCAGAACAATGGACGGACTTCCCAGGAGTCCAGACCTCCACATCACAGAATGTGTTCGGGATGATTTAGATGGTAATCCAGAGCAAATAAAAACAAAAAAACCATGTAACTGAAATCTGGTAGATCAACTCCAGCACCAGCCCTCATAAGATAAACTACACAGAGAAGACGACTGAAGAGGTGCTGTGGATTTTTGGAAAGTATGCTGATCAGTCAAGACCACAAACATCACCCAAACCAGAACTCCCCCACCACCATGTTTAACAGATAAAGGTGGGATGTTCTGGATCTTGGGAAGGAGGTGGGAAAGAAAAATCCACTCCTGCAGAATGGAAGCTGTAAAAAAAGCTAACGGCAGACCCTCTAAATCAGGGGAGGGCAACAGTGGCCGGAGTCCAGCACAGCTTGCCCGTTTACCCTGCTCTTACGAACATACTAAACCTGGCAATTACCAGGCGAGTTGCTTGATCAGGAAAACCACTAAACCATGGACTTCCACCCTCCCGGACCGGAACTGCCCACCCCTGCTCTAAACGGTCAAACATCTGAAATATTAGATGTTGGGGCTTCTGGGTAATTTACTTTTTGCTGATGCTGAAAAATAACTGAACTTACTGGCTGTTTTGATTGGAACTGAACTGAAGAGGAAGGGTGGTGTCTGACCTGCACAGCAACGTAATGGATTACAGACACTTTGGAATGAAGAAGAAGTGAAAATCCTGACACAGTCCAGCAGGTGTCCAGCCAGGTCCACACTTTTTTGCTTGGGTGTATTCATAGCTATTGGATAGCTCTAAGCAAGCGCGCGCGCACACACACACACACACACACACACACACACACACACACACCACACACCACACACCACACACCACACACCACACACACAAAGGGCTGCACAATACACCACTGGTATCACAGTAGTCATTACTGGAACATGCCTTCAACCACAACCAATCCCAATGTGTGCGGTGAGCATTCTGACCAAGCACGGTTCTAGACAAAGGTTTCAGTGGTTGTTTTGAGACATCAAGGTGTGCAAGGCATATCCCAATCAAGACAATCCCAATGTAATCCCAATACTGCATGAAAGTGCTACAAAGGGTTCTTTGAGCGAGGCCATAGAGGAACCTCAAAGAACCATTTTCACTAAAGAAATGCATGTGAAGAACCCTTTAAAAAAAAAAAAAGGTTTAAAGAAGGCAATGCAAAGCTCTCTGCTAAAAACATGGTTCTTTACGTAACCAGAATTGGTTCTTCTATGGCATCACTCAAAGAACCCTTTGTAGTACCCTGTGTTCTTTGAGAATGCCATAGAAATAAATTTGGTTATTTACGAAACAAGGGTTAAGGTAGTCAATTTGAGGGTTCTTCACATACACTGCTCTTTTTTTGGTTCTTCATTTTTACCAAAAATGGTTCTTCAATGGTGTTCTCGAAGAGCAGATTAAAAGGTTCTTTAAGCAGTGCTTTAGAAGGAACCAAAATTTTGAAGCTTCTTTATTTTTAAGAGTGTTCTTTGAGAATGCCATAGAAGAACCATTTTTGTTAATAAGAAATGTGTGAAGAACCTTCTGAAGGTTCAAAAAGTGGATGTAAAGGTTCATCATCTTTTAAAAGTTTCTTTACAGTCACAACTGGTGGTCACAATAGTTATTCTATGGCATCGCTTTAAGAAACCTTTGAGTACAGTATTTTGTCCATATCATGTAGCCCCAACACACACACACACACACACACACACACACACACACACACACACACACACACACACACACACACACACACACACACACTTAAACTGTTCTGTAGTCTTATACACAACACAGAACTGCAGTGCTCTACAGTAAAGCCCCACAGCATCTTCAACCCAAAGGTTCCTCAAAGTTGTCAGTGGTCCCGACAGCGTGTCCCCAGTGGTCTCATTGACCTCGTCAATCCACATGCCTGTATCTGGTGAAGAGGTTGTAGAGAACGCGAAGTGTGGACTTCAGGTCACAGTTGACGATATCTGAAAGGAAGACATCCAGACACTAGGTTAAACAGAGCTGCTAAACACGAAGCACTCCTTCACATAGCGCTGTATTCAGCACCACGGTTCAACACGGACTGCTTTGCATCGCTGCAGCGTTCGGCGACGGCGGAATAGGGCTGAGCTTTTCTATTTTACAGCCAACAAAGAAACACCCATCTTCCACAGCAGACATTATGCTCATCTACAGAGCGCTCTGCATACCATCTCCGGCCTATTCATTCCTGAATGCACACACGCACAACACACTTACGCTTTGCATATACGGCACAAAGCCTACTCTCACACACACGGACAGAGCGTGCAGAACGTACCTGCACATAGAACCCAACTGCTTTCTGTTTGTTTGTTTAATAAACCATAAAGAGGGAGATATAGAATTGCAAAATAACGTATTTTCCTTAACAAACCACATGTCCTCCTACATGTCCTCCCCCTTCATTGTTTTGGTGGTGTCGTAACCTTATAGCTTAATTGAATGCGAGTGTGTACACAGCGGCACAGCGCTGTCAGAGCCAGTCCCAGTAGTGCTCTGCAGGATCAAATCAATCACTGAGTGCTATTACAGCAAAGCCGCCGCACGGCTGCTTTTAGCATTAACTTAGTTCCACTAGAGCAGACAGAATTTTTTTTTTAAGTGAATTTGCCCGTTTCAGAACTACGACCTTTTACCAGCAGCACATTTTTAAGCTGAATATAAAAATAAAATAATTAAAAACTAAAGAAGCAAATACTGACAGGATTAGTTGAATGCATGGCTTTTTTAAGCAAGAGGCCTGAATTTAAATAGCACATGTTATATGTAAAGTAAAGCGTTATTAGTTACTCATATATAATGGCTGTATTTACCTTCAGGTCTGGGTTTTGGCCTCTCCAGGCCACCATCCTGCATCAGCTCGAAGGCGAAGGACACATTGTGCACCTGCAGCAGAGAGATGACAGCCACTGTGTAAAACCCACAGGTCTTCAATTACAGGGAAATTAAAGAGCCTCTAACCCAGAAAACAATGAGCTTCCACTTTGCCTACTACTGTCATAATGTAAGCACAGGACTCCTGCTAGAAAAAGCTTGGGAGACAGTTAGGGTGAAGTGGTACATGGCTGGAAGTGAAAATTAGAGAATACAGAATGTGGACTCTTTAAAGCAGCAATATGCAATAATTGGTATGTCCTGCTCTTGGGCTCCCCCTACAGCCAGGAAGCGTAACTCATGCTTTGAGCCAGCCCTAAAAGAAAACAGTCAACACATGCTTTTTTGGACAAGCTGAGTGATACAGAAGCAGCATCTAAAAGGTAGAGAAGCATGTGGACTGAGGCGGTATTATAGAGTAATACTGCAGGGTTTTACACCACTAGGACAGATGCACAGTTACGCTGTGTGTTACACTGTACAGTAGCAGGGTTCAGAGTCTGGAATAGGAATGAAAGAGACGCCATTCTCCCAACATATACGGCACAAAGCCTACTCTCACACACAAGGACAGAGTGTGCAGAACGTACCTGCACATAGAACCCAACTGCTTTCTGTTTGTTTGTTTAATAAACCATAAAGAGGGAGATATAGAATTGCAAAATAACGTATTTTCCTTAACAAACCACATGTCCTCCTACATGTCCTCCCCCTTCATTGTTTTGGTGGTGTCTACAGCCAGAAAAGCTCCCTCTTTAAAGGTGAAATTGCTACCTACTGTTGCTTTTACGTGTATAAGATGCTTCTCAGTGGTCAGTTCTATTGAGTGGACAAAGTCATTTTGCACTGGTGAAGCTGTGAATAGCTGGGCTTTGCAGAACGCTTAACTGTACTTTCTGGAATCCCTCACTCCGTCCAAACATCCACATTTGGGCTGTGTGTCAGAAATCCATATCAACACACAGCACACTCTTTATTTCTGCTGTAAACACAAAGCCATCGGCTCTGAAAGGCAGGTGATGGAGCAAAGCACCACAGCAAACGTGTGAGATCTGCAGCCCTGCTTAGGTAGCTACAGAGCAAATACACTGTATGTCCAAATGTTTGTGGACATTCAGCTACTTTAAGTTGCAGCCATTGCTGATATAGATGCTCAGAGCTGATGTAGCCCTGTAGAAAAGTACTGCCAATAGAATAGGACTCTCTTGAGCAGATAAATATCATGAACTATTGTAACCATACCTAATACCAGGCGTGGGCTAGAGGGGTATATAAAGCCCCCACCGCATTGAGCTGTGGAGCAGTGGAAGTGTGCTCTCTGGAATGACGGATGGCGCTCCATCCCCTAACTTCTAGGATGAGTTGGGGGATGAGGTGGGTGGTGATCACTAAACATTCTGACCTCACTAACGCTCTTGTTGCTGGATGCAATCAAATCCTCACTGCAATTCTCCTCCAAAAATCTAGTAGAAAGCCTTCTTCCCTGGAGAGTAGAGACAGTTACTCCAACAAAAACAGGATCAACTCTTTTTAATACCCTTGATTTCAGAAAAAGCAATGAATGAGCAGGTGTCCCAATACTTTTGCCCATATGGTGTATGTGTGTGAATGTGTGTGAGAGGGGATTCCTTTAGGCCAAGTGTGGTTTTCTTTTCTATACTCGCTCCATTTTTCTCCATTCGTGGTTCATACACACTCTGGCCCGGTAACAGCTCCCCCTCTCCCTCTCTCTCTCGCTCTTTTCCTACATCTCTCTCTCGCCCTCTCTCTCTCTCCAGCTGAATGCTAATCTCCGTGTCACTTCTCCATTTCCTGCGCGGAGGCAGATTACAGCTGTACCCTGCTGCTACATGCCCAGTTGGCCCAGGCCAGGCGTGCTGGAGCCGACCCAGGCGGCCGGCTGCCTTTCTGCTGGGCCAGCTGACAGCACCAGCACCCCCCAAGACCCTCAGCACTTCACATTATAATGCTGTAGAAAACACAACCAGCACGAGTGAGCAGGTTAGACTGCAGCCTCGCACAACTGCCCTGAAACCCGCAAGCTTGCATCTCCGTTTCACTGAGTGTCGGTCTCCTCACCTCCACTACAAACCACAGTTGACTCGTCATCTAGACCCAGTCAGCGTCTCATGAGGAACTCAAGGACAGGGGTTTGAGTTTTGGTTCAGTGCAGGGAAAATCACTGAGAGTGTGCAATATGAAGATCATCTCAATAAAACACCATTTTATATTAATTATAAATCTCATCATTATCACAGGTTTATTATTACAATAATAAAGGACACGCTGTTTGGAGCAGATCATGAATATGCTTCATGCTGAACACAGAACAGCTTCGTTTCATTATGAACAGGTTTAGACGAGTTACTCAAGTGACATAGCCGTCTTAATCCTTCACACGGTCACTGGGAGACCACGAGATTAAATCCAAACAATGCCGGGAGTCCAAGAGATCATAACTGACTGGACTTAATAGGATGTAGTGCAGTGCAGTATGTGGAACGCTGAGGAAACCCCTTAAAAACCCACACCCTAATGTTTTAAATGTGGCAATGCCTGTGTGTTTACATTCTGGAAGCCCACTCACATCAAAATGAATAAATAAAAATGAATAAATAAATAAATGAATAATCTGTTATACTACTATTTCTGGCAGTGGTATGCTAAATTTTGACTTAGTATCTCAGATTTCTCAACTTTTCTGTGTCTGGCAGCAATGTGTCATTTGTATATTTGCAACTATGTAAAACTAAAATAATTATGCATCTTCAGTTTTCTTTATACTTCTGTTTTTGGCAGCAGTGTGTCAATTATTAATTTTCCAACTTGTCAAAAATGTATTAGTAGCGCAAAATAAGGACATTCAATATTAAAAATGACTTTGCATCTCAAAGACAGAAAAGTCGATTGTGAATAGGAGGACTGTTCTCTCAAAATATGAGATGTAATTATTTATTTTCTTCATTTGGATTATTCTGAATTTGATACGGTTACAGTTGATAGTTACATAAAGCTATTACACTCACCTATATGGACTCATTATCCATAAGTCATTATGTCAAGATACTACATTAAAAAGAGAACATTTGCCAATAATATGAGAAAAAAGTAAATTTCAAGATATTACATGAAAAGTAAAAAAAATAAAATAAAATTGAATCAGTATCTTCAGTTTCTCAAATTTAATGACAAAAAAATTAAACAAATGAATAAATAAATAAAACCAAAAAAGAAATTATAATAAATAATAATCAATTATTAGTAATTTTGCTACTTCTCAGTTTCTGGCAGCATTTAGACTTATCTAAATTTTCTTAAATTCGACTGTGTTGAATTTATGATAGAATGCTGATTTATGTTATTTGACTGATTTATAACTTCCATCTATACGGACTAAAGGCATTATTTCTTTTGATGATTCATAAAAATAAAATAAGTCATTGTTTCATTGTCAAAAAAAAAGACATTGTTTCAAGATGCTAAATAAAGATTAAGTATTTTAACTTGGGAGGCTTACTGTGAACGGTGAGGTTAATAAGTTGAGAAAGTAAGCTTCTCTAGTGCGGCAGGCTTCCACATATCAAGCCTCACAGCTATGAAACTACATATAGTGAGAATAGAATCTGCAAGTTCACACCTTTTGTTCAAAGTTTTCAGGCGTGAGGAAGAAACTGTAGAGAGGTACGAAGTAGCCCTCCAGGAGTCCCATCAGAAGCACCAGGTACACACCATCTGCAAACTGGAGACACAGGAGTTACACAATACAGCACCAGAAACAAGCCAATGGTACAACAGGCAGGAATACAGCTGTGAATTACACCCCCACCCCTGCCAGGTCAACACTAGCCTTTGAGACCCTACAGTCACCAAGCGAAGGCTCACAAATTAGCCAATCCTGCCCTTTTGTTTAAAGTTTCAACCAGTTGCAGTTTTCAGCTGCAGGTCAGTACCTGAGTGTCCAGTTCAGCCACTTCCAGATTCAGCTTATTCAGGTGTTTGTTGACAAAGGTGATGAGGGTCTGCACACAGATCAGAAGATCAGCAAATCAGCAGACTTTCAGTCTGATGAAGTGGTATCAGTTTCAATTCACTGACTATGGTAATGTTAATGTGTTACCTTCTTCACCACACTGAGCTTGTCAGGGGCGTGGTCGAACAAGGTGTCGAAGGCATCACGCTCTATAGAGAGAAAACAAAAGCTTTCAGAAACTGAATGACAAACAAAATGACCCAGCATTGAAATACGGGGGTAATTAGTAAATCCTCAACACCCACCGTGCCTGCCAGATAAAGCCCTGGAGAAGAAGAGAAACAGGAGTCAGTTTGGTGTTTATGGGAGACAAAAGAACAGAAAAGGTTTCACAAACCTACAGAGAAGCTTGCCAGGCCTGACCTGGTCACACTAGCAGCTGCTTTAAATGTTCTCCACGTGTAAATGGTGTAGTGGACAGACAGTGGGACGGCGGATTTCTAACAGTTCTGAAATCCCTATAAACCACTTCCCAGACTCCTCTGCATCTATAAACTACTTTCTGAAGGCCTCAGAGAGCTCACTTTAACCATCAAGAGCAGACCAGAATAAACAACTGAGGTTTAAATAAGACACTCCTCCAGAATCCTCTCTAACCATGTCCTAAAATGTAAAATGGCATTTTTTATTAGGTACATTAAATAATTGAAAGTTTATTTAGAACATATAGTTTAGTTAGATGATCACATCTCCAGATGTTTAAATATGCATTTTTAAACCACAGTATTGATTTTGAATGAACAGTTTACATATAAAGACTGATGGCCGACAGGGATTCATTTAGTGCTGTGTTTAAAGCGCAGTGAAATGAAGTACTCCGTCTTCAGACCCCACTTTTCTTTGGATAAAATGAATAAATAAATGTTGTTTTTTTTTTAATACTGTGTGTCAGTTTTCCAAAAAGTTTCCATACAAAAATAATAAAAATAACGTATCTAAATAAAAAAATATATACATATAGTTTGACATTAGAAAATTGTTGTAAAATAAATAAATTAATGAATGAACACCCCCTTACACAATTCAATGTTTTTATATAGTGTATATATATATATATATATATATATATATATATATATATATATATATATATTATATATATAAATAATAAATGTCTTTAATTCCTAAAACACTCTGGCCAGCCAACTGAAAGAGCAGCGCACATAAGGAATGTTAACAGACACAGATAAACATTTATCAAATTCTCAAATTTTTCTATTATAAGATGTTTCCTAGTGAACAATCCCAACTGAATCAAAGGTGAAATCAGATACACAAGCAAAACACTGATTGTCTTTTATGTGCCTCAGTAACCCAATTTCACCATGACCTTCGTGTCCACGAGGAGTGTATGTAAACTACTGATCAGTAGACCATCTGAGCTGGACTGAATTTTAGGAGTGGACTTACTCAGTATTACCGGTGATCTCCTCCTGAATCTGACGAGACTGAAGGATCCCTTCTCGCTTCTGTCCGAACAGAGAAAATGGGAATTACTGAATGGATCTATTGCACAAATATTGTACTAGCCATTCTCTGGAGAATTAATAAGGAACATTAAAGAACTGTATACATTTCTGATGTAGGAAAATGGTAAAATTACTGGAGAAGTGAAAACATGCCAAGTAATAAAATTTAGGACAAAGTGGACCATGATTAAGAGCTCACACAGCAAGGTTTTGCTACAACAGCGACACATAATTCAGATGAAATTAAGGTGGTTTTAATTAGTGACAGCTTCTTCTGTGGTTGTGTGTGTTGGTCTATATGCAGCACTGTGATTCTGAAAGAGAAAAATATCCCATTTCACTGCTTTGTCCTTCCGAGTGCTCCTACCTGAACCACCACCACCTGAATGGACACATGGTCAGGGAGGCGGATTGGAGCTCTGAAGTGCTGAGACAGCGCCACCAGCAGGTGGAGGATCGCCACCATGCTTTTAGCATGAACAGCTAATGAAGCAGCAGAGAAAGAGAGAAAGGCGGTTAGTGGCTGTTTCAGTAAACATGTTTAACAATTTAATAATGACTTACTGAATAAATAATGAATAAATTAATTTTAAAAAATGCAGTGACTGAAGTTTTTTATTTATTTATTGAACCCCAGAATAACATCAGATCATAGGACGTTATTACCAACTATAGGGAGATGGACAGACAGTAGAAAAAGAGAGAATTACGAGAGAAGCAAAAACAATTCTTTATTTGTAAGTTTGAAATTTGAAAATTAATGTAAATTGATTTTTTTTCAGGTAATTTTGGGCCATATTTATTGGTCAAGTTAATAAGAAATTTTAATACAACGCAAAGAGCAACCCCTGAACCCCAGGCCATCAGCAGCCGGAGCCTGAGAGAACACAATTGGCCTTGCTCTCTCTACGGGTGGGTAGAGGGCTCTCGCTCTCGCCACATGGGCACCTGCTAGTCGAGGCGTTACTTGCCTGGTGACATTACATTGGCAGCAGTTTGAAGAGGCAGTGGTTGGTTGCGAATATTGGAAGAGGCTTAGGTCAGTCCTCACCCTTCCAGTGTACTAACGAGAGGTTTGGGTAATTGGCTATTGTCGATTAGGGAGGAATACTGGGTAATACTCAAGGCCCCTATGATGCCCTATGATGTACTTCAGTGAAAGCACCGTTGTTCAAAAGAGCATTTGCTGGCATCTCTATACGCCTTAAGCTCAGTATTAGAGGACCGACAAATCACTTCCATTTAATACAAATCAATCACCTTGTCCAAACGCAGTGACCTGTACAATTTACACAACAGCTGGTCGGCGTAAAAACCCTTCTTCTCTGAGCTTCAGCTCTTTGCGATCACACAACCCCCAGAGACTTTTAAGTGTCTCTATGCTTTGAAAAGCAAAGCCAACATTTCCCAATAGAGCTCCACGACTGTCTCACATTCCTTTGTCCACTTTGTTTACTCCTGCACTTCTGAAGGAACACGAGGAATGTTGGAGCACTGAAGGTCAGCAAGCACTAATCTTCTTTCTTAAGGGTCTAGTCTAGGTCACCTACCACTTCCTGCACTGCCTTACGCATTTACAGAGGTTCTGAAAGGCTCACAGTCAACGTTCCACTTGGTGTTCCTGGTGGAGACTTTGAGAGCGTCGTTGATGCGCTCAAGAACCGTCTGTAGTTTTTGCTTCTGGGCGATCTCAGACTGAGTCACTTCCGCCACGTTCAGCTTCTCGCCCTCCAGCTTCTCTGAAGGGGGTGATAAACACAGGGGCGAACACATCAGGTTTTTAAACTCTACAGACTGACAGAAGATGACTCAGGGTCTGGACTTCCTGAAGCATCAAAGGGGTTATGAGATTTCAGGCACACATACACAAACACACACTACTGTACAAACCCTCACCAAATAGCTTCTGCAGAACCTGTCCATCATAAAGGTCCTCAGCCAGGTCCTTCACGATGATCCTCTCACCCACCAGCACATCATTGATCCAGTCAATAAGCACCTGATTGAGATATTAATCATTACAGATGTTCAGTTATGTTTTATTTTTTTCAAATTGGCTCAGCAAATCACATGCAAGCTCCCGACACTGGAAGGGTGAAGACCTGCACGGACCTCCTCCAGCTTTTTTTTTGAACTGCTGCTGATGCAACTTTACTGGGCAGTCAACGCACTCGGAGGAAAGTGAGCTCTGATTCATCGACCAGCAGACTCCAGTGTCGACCAGAATTCCACAGAATTGCATTGGAGTGATGTGGGGGTCCATCTACCCACCCTGGAGAGCAAGGCCAATTGTGCTCTCTTGGAGCCCCGGCTACCAATGGTAACCAACATGACTGAGACTCAAAGTGACAGTGCCTTATTCTGCTGGACCACCCTTGAGGTCTCAAAAAGCTCATTATTCTAACCTTGATCAGCTCCTGAAGTTTGCGGTCGGCCCTGGAGTTGGGGTCCACCATGGTGCGCACCTCGTTCTCCTCTGTTGGAAGATGAATACATTAGAGACAGTCGGATGTGGAAGCCATTGACATATTAAATCCTTCAAGTCACATAGCGTGGTGCTTGAAACCCTTTCGGATTTTCTAGATTTCTACATAAATTTGGCCTAAAACTTCACCAGATGGTCAAAGTAAAATCCTCCAAGTAGACAAGGAGAAGCAAATGTGCAGTGTTTTGGGGGTCCAAGCAATAGAGCGTGGATTGAGAAGTGCTGTATTGTGCGTGTGTGTGTGTGTGTGTGTAAGCAGACAGTGACCGTCCAGTACCCAGCATGGTGTCCTCTGGATGCAGCTCGTATGGAGTGGGGCTCAGTGGCAGGTTTATGGCATTCATTCCCTCCTCCTGCAGCTCCGACACTAAGACCCACAGCACAGGACAGGACAGGACAGGACAGACACAAGAGAGGACATTAGTGTTAAGCCTTAACGCACCTTCAAACTGAAATACATATCTGTGAAGGTGGAAATTTCACTGCATTGATCTGGCAACATAGGAATCCTTTTGGAAACCAAAATATGAATAATATTTAATAATGTATTTCCAAATAGAAAACATCCTCCTCCAGAAGGCTTGGGATCCTGTTTTGTTGTTTATGTCCCACAACTGTGAACACACTCAAAAATGACTACTTTGCTGCCCCCCCCCCCCCCCCCCCGCCCAAGCAGTTCAGCAGAATCAAATCAAATAACATTTAAAAAAATTACATATTTACAAAATAGAAATTCATAATATAATCTACAGGATATACAGAGTAAGGCGTGGTCACTATGAACAGAGGATCACTAGTTCGAATCCCGGTCACAATTAGTCTTGCTCTCTCCAGGGTGGGTAGACGGCACTTTCTCCCCACATCACTCCAGCGCAGTGCTGGCCTACAATGGCCGGGGGGTTAACCTCACAGGAAACCAAAATATAATATGAAATATACTTTTCATTAGATGTGGCTATTGTAAAAGTAGTAGAGTAGAGCAGCATAGAACTGGGCACAGCAAATAAAGTGTAAAGGTTTTAAGCACCATCCAGAACAGTACATTGGGAGCATATGACCAATTTAATATGAAAATTGGCATAACACAACATGCACATTTCAACCACGCTGCAGTAAAACACAGCTTAAACCTACATTAGCAATCACAGGCAGGAGTCACAGTGCTTGGGCTGCATTTTAAGGATGCGCTATATGTTGTGGGAAGTAAGGTCGCAGACAAATATCGGACAACACGGACATTGCGATATTCTGTTCAGCAATTTATCCTGCTATCTATCTATCCATCTATCTATCTATCTATTACACACACACACAGCTATCTCTCTCTCTCTCTTTCTCACACAAATACATACACACACACACACATTACACATATACATAATCTGATATCTGGTAGATGCCTTTGGTAAATTTGCCATGCAAAATGAGAACAACGCAATATTTTCTTTATCAAACAGCAAAAATGTTTCCAAAAAAATGTATTAGCCACTGCTCGTCCTGCGACGCACTGGCACACATTGCGATGATGATGCATACACAATATTGTGCAGCCCTAGTGAGAAGATGAGCAATAAGCAAAGGTCAGAACTGCAGAGGCCACCCACACCCACATGGAAATGCACTTAAATCACATTAATGCCAGACTTAAAGTGATTAAAATCACTGTGGAAAAAACTGGACCATACACCTCATCTCAACAATCTCTGACCATCTATGGCAGGTAGATGAGGCCACTGGCTGGATACCGTCACTAACTCAGTAACTCAGCCAGGCCAAATGGCAAAAGGCTGCGCTGGGCCTATTGATGAAGTAGCTGCAGGAAATAACCACACATCAGCTGATAGAGACTGGATGTGTGTGTCAGGACTCTGGATGTTTTTACAGCCTCGTCTGGATGATGCAGTAGGTGAGCAGCTGTGTGTGTGTGTGTGTGTGTGTGTGTGTGTGTGTGTGTGTGTGTGTGTGTGTAAGGGGAGCTGAGAGGGTGTTGATTGCTCGGATGTTGTCCACAGCAGACAGGAGGGTTTAGAAATCCAGCACAGGAAGTTCCCTGCTCTACAGGCATGGCTGGAGATGGCAGTGTGTGCAGGGGTTCATGCTGGGTGCTAGTAGGGGTGAAGGGATCGCAGCCTTTGCTCGTGCTGTTATTAGCTGGTGGGGAGGACGGGCTGTGAATAACAGGCTCAGAATAGAGATTTAATGTGTGTTTTTTTAATGAAGTATCTACTTCCTGTTTCATTCAGAATGAGTCACTTTTTAATGAGGCACGTTTTAATCCGGTTAATTCAGACTCTGGTTTGTTTCATTTAGGAAGGTGTGAAGGTGGTCATCGCACTCAGCTGTGTGACCCTTAAGAAGTCCCAGACGACAGTAGAGCAGTCTGTTTGTGGTGATCCGACCCAACTGTCAGATGTGCTCCTCAGGACTGTTTACCTGCTGACTAACGATGAAGACAACAAAGATGAATAACCACCTTATCATTGACCCTCCTCTGCTGGGGGCGTAACCAGCAAAGCCGATTGGCTCTTTTTGTTAAAAGGCAGGACTACATTTTTGTTGAAGGGCAGGAGTATATCCAAAACTAGCAAGACGACTGACCCTTTTTGTTGAAGGGTGGGACTAGATCCAAAACTAGCAAGACGATTGGCTATTTGTTGAAGGGAGGGGTTATATCCATAACCAGAAAGCTGTCTGGCTCTTCTCGTTGAAAGGAGGGGCTATATCCATGAGCAACAAACTGATTGGCTCTTTTTGTTAAAAGGTGGGACTACATCCCAAACCAGCAGGATGATTGGCTTTTTTGCTGAAGGGTGGGACTATATCCAAAACTAGCAAGACGATTGACCCTTTTTGTTGAAAGGCGGGACTATATCCAAAACTAGCAAGACGATTGGCCCTTTTTGTTGAAGGGCGGGACTAGATCCAAAACTAACAAGACGATTGACCCTTTTTGTTGAAGGGCGGAACTATATCCAAAACTAGCAAGACGATTGACCCTTTTTGTTGAAGGGCGGGACTATATCCAAAACTAGCAAGACGATTGGCTATTTGTTAAAGGGAGGGGCTATATCCATAACGAGCAAGCTGAATGGCTCTTTTTGGTTGAAGGGTGGGCTAATCTCTAAAACCAGCAAGCTGATTGGCTCTTTTTACTCTCAGACCGTGTCCATATGAGACTCCCACTCCTCACACTAATAAAACTCTGCTCTCCACTCACACACCACTGGGAGACTTCTGCAGACGTGTGGCTGTGTTGCCTTCATGGCTCTGTACCGGTTTTTATCCACACACTTCTCAGTCTGTGTGTTTTTGCTGCAGCTCTGTGTCAATCACTGTAGAAGTAGAACTGTATTCCACTGGATCGGGCTTAAAATATCCCATATCCAAATATCCTTTGCGACTCTAGAAACACACACTATGACATCACCAACTAATTGACTAAACAAGTACTGGTTGTTGATAATTACTACAGCTATGATCAGACGGCATGTCTGCTGCTGCTCCATGTTAAGCAGTCCAAAACACAGGACCTTCTTCCTGTATTCACTTTTTTTGCTCCCACCCCAGACAGATCTGGCCAGACAGATCTCTAGTTTGGAGGTCAATCCAGGCATATTTTTCTTGGATCTAATATCGGATATGTTCAGTTGATCCAGCTTCAATCCTTTGTTTTTACCGCTTTGCTGCAGTTAAAAACAGCATCATCTGGAGTCGTCCCATCCCATCAACGGATATCATTCCCAGTTTGTAACTCAGGATGCGAGTCATGTGTGATCTTGATCTCTACCATACTCAAACACTCGACTACCCTACAGGAAGAAACACACAGCTCTAACATCACATTACACAATCATAACCAGCATCCAAAACATCTCCAGAAACTTCAACCTAATATAGTTTTTATTAAATGGTGAGCGAGGGTGTGTCGTGTTTTTAAAATGTTAAATGTTTATTATTTGATATACATATATATATATATATATATATATATATATATATATATATATATATATATATATATATATATATATATTGCGACATATTAAATGTATATGATTTATCACAGACTTCAGATGTAGCTGAACGGCCATGACAGGTCTGACATCCGACGTGTGCTTCTTTCATTTTAAGAGAGATGCCATTGCTGCTGTCCAATAAAAAAAATAAAATTAATTGTCCACCCCCCCGATCTGAACCCTGTAGCTGCTCTGAACACTGTGTGATTCATCCTGAAATGCCCCAAATACAATAGAAACGCCCCAAAACGACCTAGAATTAAATCTTCCATTCAAACCTAAGAAGGTTTTTTTCCCCCTCTCCTGCAAAGTTGCCATTTTGGACATTTGTGTTTTTCATTGGACAGCGACGCTATGCTAATGTTGCCTGTAAGTGTGTGTGTGCACCGTGTGACAGAAGATGGGCAATGATGAGCTAAAAAGAGCTCCTACCTGGACAGAAGGCACCACACCCCATCCCTCCTCTCTCCCTCTTCCCTTCTCTCAGCATCCTCCCTTTCTAAAGAAACACCCTCCGCTCACTGTGTGTCTGTCTCTCGCTCTCTCTCTCGCTGTGTTTACAGAATAGTGATCAGGGGGCTGAGCTTCACTCTTCATTTACGTGTGATTTATTGTAAAGGCTGAGTCTCCAGAGGAGAGGAGCTCTGATGATCAGGCGGTCACATCTCATGGACACGAAGGGTTTACAAGCAGTGAGAGAGAGAGAGAGAGAGAGACAGAGACAAACAGACCCCGCATTCACACTAGCAGGTGACGAGTCGTGTTCAAGGCAGTTCGCGTCGCAGCGTGTGAAGGTGCACAAGGTCCATCTATACATGCTGCTATTTCTCTTCTAAATATTCAATATATATTTAATAACTACATTTAAATTAAATTAAGGGCGTGATCCAGACTGAACAAGTAAATGATACACTGTTAGATGTTAGTGCTGGTTCGCTTTGCGTTCATACTGACATTTCTGCACTGTCTGGGGAGGAAAGGTGACGTATGACTGCGAGCAGAGGTCTACATAAGGCTGGTGTGTCTGCGGGTCCTGCACGATCCGCTTAAAATCTAGCCGCTGGATCCATACACCTAATGAAATCACCTCGACTTGATCTCAATATTAAAGCACGCTGCCAGTGAGCTACTTCACCATGTGGGAGACTGCGGTTGGATTCCCGGTCTGGGTGGTGGCTATGCTGCGCTACACCATTAAGAGTCCTTGGGCAAGACTCCCAACACTACACTGGCCCACCTCTGTAATACGAGTAACAGCGCAAGTCGCTCTGGATAAGAGCGTCAGCTAAATGCCGTAAATGTAATTAATGTACTAGGTTTTTATTATTATTAATGATATTAATGCTAAAGCTGTGAAATTGGCTGCATCCCAACTCACAAGCACAAATCCGCCAATTACAGATAAAGGGCGGATGACGGACACACAGATCCAGCAGTCAGTCAGGGCAGAGAGGCAGAGGCGAGCGTCTCGACCAGCCTTTACAGCCTCGTAACTCTGAAGACGTGTCGCGTACAATCTGGCAAGAAGATGCAATGGACAGGGCTGTAGTTCTGTGCTGTATTATCAGAGATATTGATAGAATCTGATTGTATTACTGTGATAAACACAGCGTAAAGAACAACGGCCAGATTCACATCATGTCAAAAAGTGAAACACAGCAAACCTGAGGTTACAGTGAAGAGATCACACACATGCGCCACATAATAGACTGTACAGGGAGACTGAAGGACTGACGGGGTGTGCTGCGCTGTGCTGAACTGACTGTGGATTCATTCCTGACTGCTAACATCTCTCTCTCTCTCTCTCTCTACCCTACATGGTTACGATACACACTCTCGCACTCTGCCTGGGCCTGCAGCTCACTCCACTCCACAGGACCTGAAGGAACACCGACTTTCAGACGGGGTTATGAGCAACGCGCCACTAGTACAGAAGACAGGTGTTGAAACTTGCTCAGCGTTCAGGTTCAGACGACGGTAATCAGACCGTGTGGCAACTTCTGCGTGACGCATCAGTTAGGGAAGGCCTTTTGGGTGTGGCGCCATAGCCAACATTAGTGAAATAAGCATGCCTGTAGGACATCATTTAGAGCACCATACAGCAGCAGAACTACACCAGCCGCCTCCAGACATCTCCAAACGTCCAAAGAGTTTTGGCTGGGCACTGTAGGGTTTTATGAGGTCTTTTCGGAATAAGTCCAACATGGTGCACAGCTCGCTAGTTCATATAGAAGTCATGCAGGTCTTTTTTCCCCCAAACACACATGATCTACAATGCCAGCTGTTTGGTTTTTAATCTTTGTTTAAGCCCCCAACACACAGCAAGTGCCAGTCTGAGCACACGTCCAACAGCAGGCCTATAACCAGCATTCAGGTCCTACATTATTAATATTAGTCATTAAGGACTGGTACTGGTCCTAACTACAGCAACGGGACAGCTGAATTTAGTCAGGGATGTTCTATAGAGCAGACGTCACCAATAGGTGGGCCTCAGTCCAGGTCCAGACCCAGGCGCTGTCCTCCCTGGACCTGGACTATTGAGAACCACTTAATGTTGATGCAGTGTTGATGCAGTGTTTTCTAACTTTTCTGGCCTTTACGGTGCAGGTTTGGCAGCCCCAGAAACTCACAAACCAATCACATGCCTTGTCATATGTGTAAATATCATATTGACCCTAATATAATATTGACCTTACTGAATGTTAATGAAATAGCCCTAATGTATAGGGTTAAGAGTAACAGAGTAAATATTCAACTCACCCTTATCAGCCATAACATTAGCACCACCTGCCTATCAATACTGAGTAGGTCCCCCATGTGCCGCCACAACAGATCTGACCATTCCAGGCTCTGAAGGTTAGACGTTAGTAGCAGATCCTTGAAGTTCTGCAAGTTGTGAGGTGGGGCCTCCACAGATCACATCAGTGAGCCTCAGATGCCCATGCCCAGGACCACTTTTGGTAGGTACTGACCACTGATGATTCTTGCCTATTTCCCCTCATCACCTTCGAGAACTGACTATTCACCTGCTGCCTAATAAATCCACCCTTGATCGATGTTTTGCATTTCACCGGTCAGTGGTGCTAATCTTATGGCTGATCGGTGTTCACTCACATTTACAGCAGCTGTCTGACGGTTATCTTAGGTGACTTGCGTTCGAGCCGAATTACACAGGCAAGAGGATGTAGTGTTGGGAGTCTTGCCCAAGGACTCCTACTAGTGTAGAGGGGTGTGCTTCTCTGTCTAAGGGTTCAACCCCTAGTCTGTTATTGAGGTGGGCGGAGTCATTCCCCACTACGCTACACCATATCACATACCATACCAGGAACAAGGGCGCCAGGCCGAGATCAACTGAATCACAGTTCTCTTTTCTGGGTTTTTTAATTCAGTGTTTTAGTGGATCAGTAGCTGTACTGCTCTGTGATTGGTCACATCCCGGATCTTTTTGGATCTTTAGAACTTTTAAATCAAAAGGATTCAAAATGAGGAGAATAGTCCAACAGGCTTCAGCGGATACGCTGGGAGATGCTGGATGGAGCAGCCCTGGCCGTGTTAAGATTGAAGATTGAAGGTTAAGCTGGTCTACAAGCAGGACCTGCAACCTGACCAGGCTAGTCTAGCAATATGACCAAGCCTCCGGACCACCATGATCATGTCGGTTCGCCAGAATGACCAGCTAGATTAAACTGGTCACCCAGCTTTACTCTTATCCAGAGGCACTTACAAGGTTACTCGTATTACAGAGGTGGGCCAATGTAGTGTTAGGGGTCTTGCCCAAGGACTCTTATTGGTGTAGCACAGCACAGTCACGGTCACCCAGACTGGGAATCGAACCCCAGTCTCCTACATGATGTGGTAGATCACTGGCAGGTAGTGGTGTTATCTGTTGCGCAACAACATAGGGAATGGTTTCACCTAACTGACCAACTTTTTGGACCACCCTGACCACCAAAAACCAGCTACCAGTAAAAGGTGGTCTTGAGCTGGAGCTGCAGGTCTAGAGGTTCCTCAGTACTTCAGGAGCAGTTTGAGCTGCTACTTGTGTACCTGTGGGGCAGTGGGGGCTCAGCGGATAGAGCTCCGGGCTATCGATGACAGGGTTGTGGGTTCGATACCCAGGCCCTTGAGCCCTGCCCACCGCTCTGGGTGTGTGTGTGTGTGTGTTCATTACCACAGATGCCTTTTACCTTTCTCCTAGAGCTGTTAACTGGAGATACGTGTTCTTCTTCAGCAGGTAAACAATACCTTTACTGGGTACCTGAGGCTTAAGGATCTGGGAGCAGTTCTGGAGCCTCATGAAGAAAACTGGTCCACAACTCGACTGTATCCAGCTCCTCCATGTTGGTTTAGCTGGAAAACTCACCCAAGCTTTCTTTGGGTTGGAGGAGCACCTGGGACACCTGGGACACCTGGAGCACCTGGGACACCTGGGACACCTGGAGCACCTCCACCTTCATCTCACGTTCACTGTTCGCTACTTTCACCCCCCAAACTTACTCGTCCTAAAACACAGAGGCGGTTTCAGCACTTTTCCTCACCTTCTTTAGCCTTTTTCCTTCTCACCAAAGTCCCACCAAGCTTCCCGAGGAAGGAGTCATCCTTCTTCCTGGACGAGGGCGAGATAGGAGTCGGAGACTTGGGGGAAGAAGGAGCCTTTTGCGGGGAAGAAGCCATGAGTTAAGAATATTCCCTTAAACTAAAAAAACAAAATCACAACCCAGCCCTGCAGCTCCTCACTCTAACACACACACACACACACTCCCAGGAACTTCCAGGAAAACTCCCAGGAACGGAAACGGAATTCCAGGGTTTAGCCCCGCCCTGAGCGCGGAGGCGCGAGGTGAGTCTGGGGTTTTCTTCCCACCTGTATTCCGGCACGCTCCGCCCCCTGCGACCGGATTGGCTGGTTGTACCTTGACGTCATTTAGCAAATACTAATTTACGAGTAATGCGTCGTAGAAAACCTTGTATCTCCCAAATAGAAGCTTTACAGGAGGAGGAAACGACCTACTTACCTCTCAATGGAAGTCAACGTAAAAAAAAAAAAAAAAAAAAAGAACTATGGAGCATTTCTATTGGTCCATTCTTCATGAACTTTGGACACAACATAAAAAAAACAAACAAAAAAACTGCCAGAGTTACATTGTGTCAAAATGTGATGATGAATGGACCAATAGAAATGCTCCATAACTCCCTTTTAATAATTGTAAATAAAATAATTTAATAAAATGTCTCAATATAAGGCTTGCTGTGGCAGTGGTGGCTCAGCGGTTAGAGAGCCGGGTTATTGATAACAGGGTTGTGGGTTCGATTCCCGGGCTCTTGAGCAAGGCCTCTCTGCTCCCCGGGCGCTGGAGTTGGCTGCCCACCGCTCTGGGTGTGTGTGTACTTACTGCCCCTAGTTCACTAGTGTGTGTGTGTGTGTGTGTGTGTGTGTTCACTACCACAGATGGGTTAAATGTGGAGGACACATTTCGCTGTACAGAGTACACTGTACACTGACAAATACATGCACATTTACCTCAGTCTGTAATAAATGCACACAATCACCCCAATTTCTTTTATATTATTTCTACAGTCCAGAACATTCAGTTATATGTAATTAACATCTTTATAAATCTTCATTAAAACCAAATACATACAGTAAAACATCCTGAATCTTATTTCAAAATGTTTTGAACTTAATATATTGCTTAAATCATTAAAACTAGAAGTAATTTACATAACTTCTATAACTACAGTAATGAATGTATTTGAGCTGTTTCAAGGCTTCAGCTACACACACAGCTTGTCTAGTCCCTGTAGAGAAGTAATAGGTCAATAGAAAAGGACTAGAGGGGTATAAAGCCCCCCAGCAGCATTGAGGAGCTGTGGAGCAGTGGAAGAACGGTGTTCACTGGAATGATGGATGGTGGCGCTCCATACAGTACTTTAGGAAGGAGTTGGGGATGATGAGGTGGGGTGGTGATCATCATCCAACATCATGACCTCACTTTTGCTCTTATCGCTGAATGCAGTAAAATCCTCACAGCAATGCTCAATCAAAGTTTAGTAGAAAGCCTTCTTCCCTGGACAGTAGAGACAGTTACTCCAACAAAAGTAGGACACTTTGAGCAGGTGTCCCAATACTTTTGTCCATATAGTGCCTGGATTCAGACACTGATCGATGCTGGAGTCCAGCTTCTGGCATTTCAGCCTTGTTAATAAAGAATATCTCACACTCACACTCACACTCACCTTACCTACTCCAGCCCCATGACTGTTCATCCATTCATCTCTTAAAAAGCTTTTTTTCTATTAAAGCTTTCTCAGGTTCGAGGCTCAAGTTCTCCAAACTACGCTGAGATACACATTTATATGTTCTCCCGCCCAAAAACGGAAGGAGGTGCTAGCTAGCATTTTAACCTGCGATTAATCATCAGAATTAATATCAGAATATTGTTGGGATCACCACTATTAAACTTTTTAATAGACTGACACCACTAATATTTACACAGCAGACAGTGAGCACACAGGCCCGGAGTGGCGGGTAGCCTCGCTTTGCAGCACCCAGGGAGCAGAGTAGGTTAAGGGCCTTGCTCAAGTGAATAACAGTGGCAGCTTGCCGAGGCCATGGCATTGAACCCACAACCCAGTCATCAATAGCCCTGTGCTTCAACCGCTGAGCCACCATAACATAACCAAATAACATAACGGAGCGCCCTTTAAAAGCAGCGAGCAACGCTTTATTCAATCAAACCAGCGTTTGGCTTCATTTGAATCACTCAGGTGTAAAGTACACATTTTTTTACATTGCTTTGAGAGAGTGAAGACAGAGTCTTTCAGTGCTGAGAAGACCTCTCACATTAATTAGATTAATTACAGAACTTCAGCAAACAAACAGGTACAGTCATTAAACGTCACACTCAAAAGACTCGGTAAGACGGCACCAAGAAATCAATCGGGAACATTCAGAGCATGAACAGGAACATCAGCACACAGCATCATAGCTTCACCCTCGTGAAGATCACCTACATTCATTCACCAAGGCAGTTTCAGTGTTAGGCTTTAGTGTTAAGTGTTTTACAGTGTGAAGGTTTGTGGCTTTACTGGAACTGAACCCCTCTATCAGAACATCTTTTCAATAAATACAACCCATCACATTAATTCACTATGTATCAGAAGCAGCAGTGAGGCAGTAGTGCGTGAGTTTCTTTGGTTTCTGGTACAGCTCGTCTGGTCAAGTCTAGTGACGGCACTTGAATACCAAGTCAGTGTAAAAGGAGATTGGTTCAGTCAGTGTCAGTGCTTTAGTAAGAATGGAAGTGTTCTGCACAGTGGATGGACATACTGGAGTTATGGAGGAGACCAAATTCCCCATAAAAACCCCAAAAAACAACAAACACCCAAAATCATATGTGGAAATGGCCTTAATGGATGGGACAAATTTCCTACATATAGAAACAGCCATAATATACTGGACCAATCCCATGTATATATGAAATAATAATAAATGGGACAGCATTACATATATGGAAAAGGCCATAACGTACTGGATCTTAAAAAAAAAAAAAAAAGGAAAAAGAAAATGTATGGGACAAAATTTCCCCACATATAGAAATAGCCACAATGTATTGGACCAAATCCCATATCTTTTATATAAAAAAAGATAATAATAATAATAATAATATAATGGGGCAAAATTCCTAATTATGTAAAAAGCCAAAATGTACTGGACGAAATTCCATATATGGAAAAGGCCATAATGTCTTGGACCAAAATCCCATATTAAAAAAATAAAAATAATAATGGATGGGACAAAATTTCCATATATGAAAAAGCCACAATAAATGAGAGTGGGGAAAAAAAAATCCACATACAGAAAAGTTCAGTGTAGGAATGAATTGCAGTGCCAGTGGAAATTGAAATGGCATTTCAGTCTAGGTCTAATTAGGCCTTATCTAGGTCAAGGAACCGGACCCTGGAACCTTTACCAACACTCTTTAGAAATTTGTGCACACAGACCCAGGCCAAGCTATAAAACACGCAGCGAGAACGCTAAGGTTCTCAAGCTGTGGCTCTCGGTGCTGTGGAAGACTCCTGCCCTGCCCTGTTTACAACCCCTCCCTCTCACACAGGAGAGGCTAGTTAAACACTAAAGTGCACAGGGCAGGGAAAAGGTACTCCATGATCACAGGTGGAAACCATGGTCACTCAGGCCCAGTGGAACTGGTATCCCTTGGACAGGATAAGGCCCTCAAGGTCACGGTCCTCAGCTTTCTCCTGCAGCCGCTGCTCCTCCAGCAGGCTGACGAGCCGATCCCTCTCCTCCACCGCCTTCATCACCTCCACCAGTAGGCCCTGTTCCTCCACCAGCTCCCCTGCACTCTTCTCACAGTCTGAACAAGAAGAAAGGCATATGTATGTTACTGCTGGGGCCAAACATTATCTTTTTATAGAAGCTTTTGGCATATGACTAGGTGTGTTTGCATTTGTTAGAGGATTTCACTGTGTTGTGTAATGGGCTGAATGTGTCCTGTTAAGTTCTCTTCTCTTCACAGCTGTCTTTGTGTGGCTATGTGATTCCAACAGCGACAAGCTACATTCACAGTTCTGCTCTTCAGGAGGTGTATATGTGTGTGTGTGTGTGTGTGTGTGCGCATGTGTGTGTGTGCCTGTGTGTGTGCTTATAAGGCTCAGCATATCGGAAATGGCAAGAAACGCATACTATAATACCCATGAGGGTGTTCGTGTTTACTGCCTTTCATTAATGCTGCTCTGAGGTTATGGAGCAGATACACTGCGGGGAAATAATGTACGACCCCAGTCAATGTCCATTACAGTAAGCACAGCACTGAAACAGGTGCTTCATTTAACAATTATATTACAGTAGTGTGAGACAAAACAGGGCTAGAAAATAAATACAGAAAATAAATAAAATCGACTTCAAGCATTTGAGAACATTTCTCTATAACATAACACATGGGTTCAACAGTGTAAAACAAAGCATACAAGTATACAAAGTCTGCCCTGCATTGTATGCTTATATACGAAAGTGAGCTGGAGATTTTGGGGTGCATAAATGAAGTTGGTTAATTCATCTGTGCAGGAGCTTCTAGTACACGGTTCATTCTGCAGGCAGCTCAACCCCAAGCTTCCCAAAGTTCCCCCCAAGTTCCTTCCCTGTATTGTGTCTCAGTACACAGCTAAATGTGTGTTCTTTAAATAGAGGGTCAATCTTTAGGACTTATAGCAGTTGCAATAGGCTATATTGGACTGACCCCCTAACCTCTAGGCTATAACCATCTCCAGGACGACTACATTTTTCACACATGTTAACAAATGTACAATAAACAATAATATTCAACACCTGTAGGTATTAAAGTGGCTATTCCAGAGCTAATAAAGATTATTCTAACAGACAAAATCAAATTCATGTTTTGTGCAAAAATAAACTTGTTTCCTAGAGGCATTGGACCAACCATTGACTTGCAAATGAAGATTCTATCACCTCCTTCTGCTGCTGTTGACATGCAAAAACACAGCCAGGACTTTATATTAGACGCTTCATTTTGGAAAGCTGAGATAACCATCATTTTGAACATGGTTTTAATACTCCCCCTCCCCCTAAAAAAAAAAAAAAAAGAGAAAAGGAGTGGATGTGTACCACCTGTGAGGTGCGTTATATTCAGTAAGGCAGGTTTGGATGAAAGGGAAATTTCACAATTGTTCTCCACTGGTGTAAAATGTGCCACTGTAGAGAAAGCATACTGACAAATACATTCCCTGATGGCTGAGATGTTGTTTTATGATCACTTTCAGATGAAGTTTTGGCCGGCAACCTTTGGGGCGGGACATGCAGGGTGCTGTGAGGCAAAATAGTCCCCAAATAATGTGATTTTTACAAATATTTAAAGCAATTTAACCACTATCAACATTCCCAGGTTACCAACATTCACAGGTGGGTTTGCCATTCGCCACCACTGTAAAGAGTGTACATCAGAGTTGCAAACACACTACACAAGCCCCACTTATCTAGTCATCTCCATTTGGCTCTTTAAACGGTCCTAACCTATCCACCCCTTCACAGGTGCCATTTGAACCAGATAATCAATGCTCTTCATTGAATCGGTCAGTGGTTTTAATGATATGCCTGATTGGTGTATGTCTTCCTTACCTTCAATGGCCATCCTGCGTCTGAGCTCCTGCTGCAGCTGACTCTGCCTGTCCTCCAGCTCCAGCTCCTGAGCGCTGCACCACAGCACACAGACACACAGAGTTACACACACAGTCCTTAACCTCCAACACTACATCTGCACGCATATACATCCGTCCTTCAGCACCGTCCTTCAAAACCTATCCTTCAGTACGGCAGTTTATTGCTTTGCCTGCTCCAACACACAGGATGCTCATCAGGCATCAGGGACCAACAGTGGAATCAGGGGTGCTGAAGCAGGCAAATTACACTCAATGGTGCGGTGCTAAGGCCCTATGAGACTACACTCCACAATCACGGTTTTAAAAAAACATATCAATACAGGGTGAGACTAGAACTGTATTTAGACTGGGAAAAGGCTGATTTTCTCACATTTATAAATTGTGACACAAAAATAAAATAAAATAAAAACATTAATAATCTCCAAAATTCCAAATTTTACAGAGAAAGGAAAAAAGATTTAACGTTCAATGGAAGTCCATGTCAAAAGATTTAATTACAACTCATTTTGGAGCATTTCTATTGGTCCAATCATCATTAAATGTTGACAATGTAAAGAACAATGGCTTTAAAGATTAAAGCTTAAGATTAAAGATTAAAATTATTTATTAAAAATAAGGTTAAAAACAAGGTCTTTACTTGACAGCAACAGTACCCATGTTTTACATTCATACATGTGTGATTAGTCATAAGTTACACAAGACTACGATACAATCTCTCACACTCCTTGGCTGTGACTACTCTGATCCACAGTGGACGAACCGAAACCGCCAATTTCAACACACGGTCACCTGGAGCCCACAGGCATGTAAACACATGAATCAGATCAATTGTGATAGCCTTGATCTTGGTATTGTACTGTGCTGGTGTACGTGTCCTTACAAGATCATCAGCTCGGATTCATATCTGGCCAGCTTGTTCTTCTCCAGCACGAGCTTGAACCAGGTCTGCAGGAGCTCGGTCTCGTCTGCTGATGGGTCATCTGAAACACATCAGAACCGTAGTGCACCATCAGTGGTATTGTAGTGTGTGTCCTGCCTTGTTTAGTCATAACCTCTTAAACCCAAAGTTGCCAATGTAGTTTACAGATGATGTTGGAGTGCCACAGGGTTCTAGTTTAGGGCAGATGGAAATTATAATAGTAATGAAGTGTGGGCGACATACAGGGTTTAAGAGATTAAGAAAAGGACACCATGATCATAATCTTTAACATCATTCTCATATTAAAACCTGACTAACATGAATGATTTTAGAAGGATTATGGTAATAGACAGTCATAGGCAGTCATAAGTAATAGCTCAGATGTTGGCTCATCTGATTAGCTGGTTTGGGTGGGTTTGAAGACTCTTTCTTGTCTTTCTTGGGGAAGAACCACAAACAATGGCCTGATCTGCCAACAAGACAACACAGGACACCACAACATTCATCTCAAGTACTGGAGTGGGTTGAGAAGTGAGGAAGATCAGGTGATGTCATGGTAGCACAATGACCAGATTTAAACCCCACTGAGAGCTTGTGTGGAGAAGAAATAGCAGTGAAGACTGTGTGGGAAGCAGCTCATTTAAAATCAACGCTGGAAATGACAAAGCAGTGTGAGATGGTCATCAAGACCAGAGGAAGACCTACACAATACTGATGCACACTGTTACAGTGTCGGTTTTGTCTTTTGTTGGTGAGATCATTACAAAAATAGTATAATCAATACTTGGACAGCACTGCCCACTTGACCCTGACCTGCTCAGTAGTACAAATCCATTAAGTCAGTGGTGAAGGACTCTGCCTCCAAGTGGTTCTTCTATGGTGTTTGAAGCATCTTTTTCTAAAGTGCCTAATTAATGTATTTAGAAATTCATAAATAGCTCAATAAGAAGTGCTAGATCTGGCTTGAAGGTGATGCTTCAAGGAAAGCAGGCCACCTACATCATGCTACATTATGATCTAGCAACAACATATATGTATCAGATGTGAGCGGGATGTGAGCCTGGACGTTTCTCTGAAATACAACAGTAGATGGGAACACATGGAGGGTCACCGCCTCACACAAAGGCCTGAACAGTAAGGCCGCGTCCTCTTTTAATGCATTTAATGACATATTCTTAATTGTCCACCTCCTACGCCAACCCACTTTCCATTCATTTGGAGGGTACGAATGTCAGATGACAATGAGGCCATTCAGTCCAAAGTCCTCCGCCCTCTGGAGCCGACACAATCATCTACACAGACCAGCAAACTGAGGGACAAAGGCTGCTGGCCTGCTACAGTTCATCACTAGAGTGGATGCTCCTGATCCACTTATTCTCCAGAATCCGCTGCAAGGCTGCAGTCGGCCCGCGCTCCAAACAGCTCATACAAAGGCCAACTTTGTCAGTTGTCTGTTTTCTGCTGCGATTGGGGGAGTTTGATGATCGAAGGCAGCACGCAGAGCTTAGTGCAGCTCACACAAGAGGATGAGAAGACAAGACCGACACACAGAGAGAGAGAGAGAGAGAGAGAGAGAGAGAGAGAGAGAGAGAGAGAGAGAGAGAGAGAGAGAGAGAGAGAGAGAGAGAGAGAGAGATGTTCTCTGATAAAGCAAAGCCAGGGATAATGAAGAGTCACATGATTCACCTAAGAAGATGTGCTTTCTTTGTGTTCAGGTTTGGAAGGAAGGAGGCTGAAGTATCATCCATCATTCATTCACCCAGTCATTCATTCGTTCTTCCTGTTATCCAGTTATTCATACATTCACTACAAGCACCAACATCTTCTCATCAGAGCACAAGGAAAGAGGGAGGTTGAAATATGGACGTTTTCATTCATTCATACATTAATTTATTTGTTCATTCATTCATTCAGTTATTCACACATTAATTCGTTCATTTATTCATTCACTACAAGCACCACAATCCTCGTCAGGGCACAAGGACGGAGTAAGGATGGGAAGAAGGGAGGATGAAATATGGACGTCTTCATTCATTCATTCATTCATTCACCCAGTCATTCATACATTCACTACGAGCACCAAAACCTTCTTGTCAGGGAACACTGAATGGAGACATCCATATTTCAACCAACCTCCTTCCTTCCTTCCTCAATGTTCCCTGACAAGAAGGTTTTGGTGCTCGTAGTGAATGTATGAATGACTGGGTGAATAAATAATGGATGAAGATGTCCTACCTTCCGAACCTCAACACAAAGAAAGCACATCATCTAAGGTGTGTCATGATCTCTGTGTATACCCTGACAAAAGGAATTTGTTGCTTGTTGTGAATGAATGAATGAATGAATGAATGAAGACGTCCATATTTCAACCTCCCTTCTTCCTTCCTTCCTCATTCATTCATACATTCACTACAAGCACCATATTCTTTTTTTCAGGGTATACACAGAAGATATCATGACACACCTAAGATGATGTGTTTTCCTTGTGTTGAGGTTCGGAAAGTAAGGGGTTGAGGTATGGCCGTCTTCACCCTTCATTCATTCACTCTTTCAGTCATCCAGTCATTCATACATTCACTACAAGCACCAAAATCCTCTTGTCAGGGCACAAGCAGAAGGTACAGAGGGGCTGAAAAGCTGAGAAACATTAGCCGGCATTTCTGAGAAGGAAAAAGAAAAAAGGAACGAATTTCCCCTCCCCTAAAAGATGTTAAAATTCAATTTGCTGCTCCGCCAACAACACGCGGCAGCTTTCAGAGCCATGATTATAAACTCATTATACAGACAGGCAGGGTTAGCCTTTTTTCATCAGGAAGAATTGAGGGCTTTAATAACCCCCACGTATATCAACATTTGCTAAAATAATGAAACGTCACATTTTCAGCCCATTTTGGAGCACTTTTCCTCTTTCCAGTCTATTTACAGGACCCATTACCTCTACAGTCATTTCAGCACAATTTACACTCTAAATGGCTATTTGCTTTAAATGCAAATCGCTATTATTTGAATCTCTAATTTTGCCCTCTTACACACACACACACACACACACACACACACACACACACACACACACACACACACACACACACACACACACACAGAGAGAGAGACTAGGAACTAGGTTGGCTAATTGGAGGGGTACACTTCATACTCTACAAGCCTTTTTTTTTTTTTTTTTTTTTTTTTTTTAACAACTTCGCAGGATAACCTTGCGGCTTTCTCCCACTTTAGAAGATGAAAAGATAAAGACGCAGGCCGCGCAGCAGCTCAGCGGCATTGGTCATAGCACATCAAGGCTACCTGAAAACCTCCGACTCAAGTGTTTCTGCTCATGCAGCACTGGAGAAAAGTGGCTAAGGCTGCATACCTCGGCGTAAAGCTTTAGAAATACAAACAGTCTGAGTCTCCAGCAAACTCAGGGTGAACTGCAGTAATTTGTCTAAAGGAGGCAGACTTCATCTCTCTTTTTTTTTAAATGACACTGAAGGTTGCAGAGAAAAAAAGAAGCCATTGCTTGAAAATCAGATTTTTAATTGAAGTGGTTTAGGTAAAGAAATGGTTTACCAACTATTTAATTCACCCCATTAGTTTCATCCTTGTTTTATTTTTTTCCTCTCTCTTACTAATTAAATCTTAATTTGTTCATTTTAGTTTCCATTTAGGTGTTAGCAACTTCACAGGCTCCTGCAGATGGCGCTGTGTGTGACAGGATTCATAAATTGAGAAGAGGTGAAGCTGTGCTGTGTCCAACTGCATTCACTCCTTTTAGCCATAGTGTGAAGGAGGCTGCTGAATCTGCAGGTGTGTGGAGCACACTATGGTCGTATGGGTTTATCAGCAGTGGCAGAAATTCCAGTCTACAAGAAAGTCTCCTCAGAATTGTGGCTGAAAGACAAAACTGATGGACAGGGACCGCCGGCGTGTTTCACAGCCTGTAAATAAAAATCGCTTCACTTCCAGGCAAGAATTACTTCGTCAGTGCAGGTCTTGCACCACCAATTTGTTAAAGTACACAAGAGAATGTCCTGTAGGCTGGGATTTCTGCCACTGCTGGTAGACCCGTATG
The DNA here is from genome assembly GCF_030463535.1 of Salminus brasiliensis. NCBI lineage: Eukaryota > Metazoa > Chordata > Actinopteri > Characiformes > Bryconidae > Salminus > Salminus brasiliensis. The sequence continues at coordinate 5,143,012 of NC_132896.1, read as the reverse complement.
ACTGTATGCTTCCACACACCTGCAGATTCAGCTACATCTACACTATGGCCATTCGCCACGCCCAAATGCAAGAGCATTAGTCCTTAAATCATCCCAAAAACACTGGGTGGAGCACCATCCATCATTCCAGAGAACACCGCTTATCCACTGCTCCACAGCTTAATGTTGCTGGGGGGCTTTATACCCCTCTAGCCCACGCCTGGCATTAGGCAGCATGGTGCCAATAAGTTCATGTTTATTTATCTGCTGCAGAGAGTCCTATTGTATTGGCAATACTTCTCTACAGGGACGAGACAAGCTGTGTCTGTGTGTGTTTGTCAAATCTGTGTCAGCTATGGGTGCAGCTTAAAAGTAGATGGGTGTCCACAAACATAGCGGTATAGTGTATTTTAGTGAATTGTTGCGCTCCAAATGATCCGTTCTGGGTAAAAATCTGTTTAAAATAAAGTAATTGTAGAATTGTAATGGTAGTATGTTTTTTAATTAGCCTCGACTCTCGTCCTAGAGGCACATTTTAGTGGACTCCCTGCTTAAACACACCCCCTGCATCTCTCAAAGGGCTTATTAATGAGCTGATTAGTTGAATCAGGCGTCTTGGAAGCAGGAAAAGCACTAAAACGGGCAGGGTGCCTCCAGGACCACGGTTAAGAAACGGTTAATTAGCTACTCTGTATTTTTATGACTACTGTTATACTCATATGACCTACTTTACTTTTCATAATGTTGCACTACAAGCAAGTCTGTAATATCTCTGATATTTGTTCTACTGGTATTAGTCTGATAGTCTGATGGTAAATGCTGGGCATCAGTATTTGTGCCACTGCTGCTTACGATGCTTTGTTACTAGGAAAGCTGAAAGCTGAGGTGCTGCTTACCCATTTCTCCCCTGAGAACCTTCTCCAGTGTGACTCCTTTCTCCTCCAAAACTCGCTGCTTCTCTTCCACCTCCTCCAACTGCCTCTGGATAACCTACACACACACACACACACACACACACACACACACACACACACACACACACACACACACACACACACACACACAGTTACAACCCATAAGGGCCAATACTAAACTCCTGCCTGTTGGGTGTTTATTATTACACTGAAAACAACAACAATCACAATAAAATGACTGTATTAAATATCTGTTTTTATTCAATTGCTTGATGGGAAACCGTGTGTGTGTGTGTGTGTGTGTGTGTGTGTGTGTGTGTGTGTGTGTGTGTGTGTGTGTGTGTACCTGTGCTCTGTGCAGCCGTTTAAGCTGCTCTCTTTTGCTCTGCTGGATGAGCATTTTCTCCTCCTTCCTTCTCCGTCTCTCAGAGTTGTCAGAAATAGACTACATACGGCACAGAACAGCGAAAGAATGAATATTACATATATCACACATATGTATATACACTATACAGACAAAAGTATTGGGACATCTGCTCATTTAAGGCTTCTTCCAAAATATCAAGGGTACTAAAGAGAGCTAATCCAGCTTTTGTTAGAATGACCATCTCTACTGTCCAGAGAAGGCGGCTTATTACTAGATTTTGGTGGAACATTGCTGTGAGGATTTACTGATTCAGCGACAAGAGCGTTAGTGCGGCCAGGATGTGGGATGATCACCACCTCACCTCATCCCTTAACTCCCCAATTCCAGAGTACACCGTTTCACTGCTCCACTCTAGTTCAGGCCTGACATTAGGCATAAAGGTGCCAATATGTTCATGTTTATCTGCTCCAGAGAGTCCTATTGTATTGGCAATACTTCTCTACAGGGACTAGAAAAGCTGGTTATGTTTTTTAAAATTATTATTTGAGAAGGAACAAAGAATGAGCAGGTGTCCCAATACTTTTGTCCCTACAGTGGTTTTACCATTTATGCATCATATGGTACCTTTAGTGAAATATTCCATGTCTTGTAAATGATCTGTCTAACACAGAAGAGGGCAACTCTGGTCCTGGAGGTCCAAATACCTGAACACTTTTGTGCTTTTCCCACTCAAGCCCACCTGACTCAACTCACCTGTTAATTGCTAGGTTTAATATGTCTGTTGGAACAGGGAAATCAGCAAACTGTGCTGGATCCCAGCCCCCGTTGCCCACCCAGAATCATTCTTACTGGGACTAGGGACATGATTCAGATCCATTCTGATAGAATCAAACACTGCAAATATTCACATTTTTCAAGGGACGTCTTGGAAACCGTGCTGCTTCTTTAGTGCTTGTATAACGACAACAAGAAAAAGACCCACAAGGTTTTGGGGGGAGGGGGGGGGGATCATTGTGAGCAGCCATGCTTTCGCACTCCGGTGTAAAATCAAAGAGCTTTACATTTCACCAGTATTCACCGGCCCAGCACCTTCAGCGCATTTCAGAGTCAATACATGAAGGCCTATAAACACAGAGCTCACAAATCCATTCAGTGGCTGCTTTTTAAGCCAGAACACAGCTGACAATGAAGTAGCTTGTTCGCGAGGGGGGGTGGGGGGGGTGTCAAGGCAGGTCACTGAGAAGCAGTGCGTGTCATCAGTGTGTAAAATGGCTTTACTATGACATGAAATTCCACTTTTTCTAATGTGAAACGTTACCCATGAGATCGATGATAATGTTAGAAGACTGTGTGAGGCTGAGGCAGTAATAACAGTCACTGGCAGAGTTGGTCTTTACCCTGGGCTCTGTGGACTCCAGGCCTTCCTCACTGGAAGAGTAGTCTTCCTCCTCCTGTTGTTGCTGCTGCTGCTGCTGCTGCTGCTGCTGCTGCTGCGTGGAGGCTATCAACACAATACACCACATGTAACAGTTTAATAAGAAGGACATCTTTACATCATTCTCCTTTATAGACAGATGTAGAGCTGGGCTGTATGATGGCATTTTATTGTACGGAGATATATAAGGCCCCTGGGAACTTTAATCGGAGTGTTCTTTCCAATTAAGTGAATCTGGCTCCTCAGGGCCCTCAGTGTAAACGTACAAAGTATGTCTTATGATGATCTTTCCAGCGTCTAATAAACACCTGCTGTATTTCACTAGTATTGCTCTCCTCTCCATGTAGAATGGGCGGTCCTAAAAGTGGGTCAGGTGTACATCGGCATGCCCCTGACCAATCACAAGGCTAACGTAGCTCCACCCTCTCTTCGAGTCTGAGCTACCTGGAAAGCTGATGCTAAAGGTAAGGTAAAGGACCTCTCCGTTTCACCATGGAATTTAGCAGCTGGGTGCCGGGATGGACGGGAAAAAGCCACCACCCGCCCTAGAGGCACAGTAAACAGGGGGGAAGCGGAAAGACAATGGGTACCAGGCGGACGGGACGATGGGGCAGCCGTTCCCCAAGTCGCAGCTTGAGCTTGTTTCTCTATATGGGCTGTTAACTCTGTTCCAGATATCAGAACCTCAGTAAACCCTAAAGATCTGTGAAATCACAAGTAAAGAGCTTAAAAAATAAATAAATAAATTCTCTGTCTGTCTGACTGCGTTGCCACGGTAACGTCAAGCAAATGTATTCGCCAGTGATTGAGGGCCGTCAGTCACTCACATTCATTAGAATATTCAGACCACGCCCAGACCGCTCTTTTGATGTTTAAGGTGTGTTGATTAAATTTCTGCTTTATATTTTCTACGGTTCGTCACAATATCTTTATCAAAATAATATTTGTACAAACATTTTTACAATATTGCCCACCCCTAAACCCCATAAGCAAGTCTATTACAGATGACTGGACGCCTCCACATGGTTTAAGGGAAAGGGTGTGATGCCAATCTTTACATTTCATAGGTTCACTAGTTTCAGACAGTAAACATGTATGGGCTGATCGAGCACCTCTGTGGGAAGGGCAGGACTGTGGGTTTCATTTTTGACAACAATACAAACGATAGGCATCTGGCTGCATGCTAGGGACTCTAATGGGAGCCAGTAGGAGATTACAGTCAACTGAGCAACACTGCACACAACACTGGCTACATATTTACAAAGCAGATCGAGGACGAGCGATGCCGTGTTGTATGTTATGATGCATATCGCAGTCTGCGCAGTCTGTGCGTGCTGGATTGTAATCATTATCACATGGTTTCACAGATTCCGGGGGGCGTCTGAGGTTAAGCCTCACACTCGGCTGCTTTTACTGCACCGCTTGCGTTAACCCCTTAGAGCCTGAAGGAACACAGAACAGGACTGAGCTGAGCTAATGCGACTCCGGTAATAGCAGGCCTCCACTGAAATCTACAGCATGTGCTGACTTCCCAGAGTAACAACACTGGAACGGTCTCTGAAATGGGCAAAATCTAGAGCTACAACAATGAAGGCTTTGCTTATGCTGAAGGCCAAATTAGATTCAGATTTGAAGTTATAAGGGAACAGATCTTAGAGCAACGATATGTGATTGATTGTTTGGCACATTCTGATGTCAAGAACCACCACGCCCCACATGACCACACTAGAAGTCATAAACAAAGGAGGCTTGAATCCGACTGGAGCTGTGCAGCAGCACAGAGAAGAACTGTGTTCCCTGGAACGATGGATGGTGCTCAATCCATTACTTTCGGGATGAGTTAGGGAGTTGGAGGGGGATGAGGTGATCAGCCAATACCTCTAAAGGTATCCTGTGGTATCTGAGTTAGAAGCGCTAGAAGCAGATCCTTACGTTTCTCACACCAATTCTAGTAGGTACTGACCGCTGCATGGCAAAAAACCCCACAAGACCTGCGTGATGTTTTGGAGATGACCCAGTTATCATCTAGTCATCACAATTAGTTTTTGTCAAAGTGTCTTTTTGTCAGATTCTTATTTTTGCAAATATTTCCTGCTTTTAAGATCATCACCACATTTACCTGCTGCCCAATATATCAACCCCTCGACAGGAGCCACTGTAGACGAGGATAATCAATGATTTTCACTTCACCCATCACTGGTTTTAACGTTATGGCTGATCGCTGTACATCGATTGGTGTAATTTACAGGCTCTGTTTAATTAGTCTAAATTGGTCTGACACATGTAGTTAATTAGTGTTGTAGTAGTGCCGATACCCATGATACATTCAGAGAAGTGCTTTGTGATAAAGCGACTTGTGAATTAGCTGATTCAACAGAATATAGAGAGTGCAATACTCCTGGACCAGGATTTGGACCAGGGTTTGGAATTACGGCAACAATCTGATGCAGATCAAAGGGGGGAAAAAAGATCCTCGTGCTCACACCTTTGTTTCTGAACTTGGAGAGGATGGTCAAGATGTCTTTCGTCTGGTTGTCCGTCTTGCCTCTGCCCACTCCCTCGTTCCTCTTCAGCCGCAGAGAAGAGAAGAAGTTGAGCTTCCTTCGCGGGAGCGAAGCCATGTCGTCTTTGGATCCTCCTGGTGGCTTGCCAGTGAGCGTCACCTGCTCCAACATGGTGGTAATCTCACTCCTGCCCTTTAACCTGGCCTGGCTTTCTTCAGTATCTGCTCTGGATCGTGATGTCCCAAAGTCCTCCTCCTGAACTTGGATGGAAGCACCGAACAGTGAGCCGAAGCTGAAGGAGCCCTCAGATAGTGGCCTGGCTCTAGGAGGCCGGTTCCTCCTGATGACCTTGGGGTTGTTTACTGAGCTGGAGAAGGACCTCCTCAGGACACTGGCCCACATCTGGAAGAGCGGAGGGCTGCGTTCAGGATCGCCCTGAGGCTTCGCTTGGGCCTCGGGGCCCACATGACCATTCTTTTCCGCTCTGCCTGTGGCCGCAGCAGCTTCTGAGGACTCTCCAGGAGTGGCCAGGTCCCAGTTCAGCAGCTTCTCCTTCTCTGATGAGGAGAGCGTGAGCTTCTTCTTAGGGCTATGCGTGTTGGTGGGGATTGCTGCTGTCTCGTTCTGCTGCTCTAGAGACGAAGTGCTGGGTTTAGGGGTGGATGGAATCCCATGAGTACGATAATGGGGAATCTGGACTGGAGTTTGCTGGTCCGGCTTGTCCTGTAGAGGGCAGTGTGGCTCTTCAGTCTGCTTTCCAGACTTTGCTGGAGATTCCTGTTGGGTCAGGTGGGGGGAAAAAAAAAGAAGACAAAAACATAAAAAATCTCATTATTGAGAGTTTTTATGTGAGTAAATGGCTTTTTTGGATATTGTGTCAGTAAAATGTGACTCATTTTTGATAGCTTGCTTTAAAACGCAGTGTTTTTAGTGCTCATACAGGTGCGTGTATCTCTTCAAAGTCAGAATCTTCTTCTACGAGCATGTCGTCCTGCCCTGCCATTCGGCTGCGGTCGAGCGTCTTAACCAGGATCAGCGGCAGCGCTAGAAAACAGGAGTTCAAATCATTCAAACCAGGATTTCTGTTAAATCTCACTCACATGCACATAATATACACTATCTGTCCAAATGTTTGTGGACATCCCTTCTAATAGTTGCGACCAGCTACTTTAAGCTGCCTCCATTGCTGACACAGATGTGCAAAAGCTTCTCTGAGGAAGGCCGACGTTCGGAGAGCAGTGAGCTCACTGGATCTGGATTTTCGCATGTAGGGGATAGTGATCAGGGTGCAGTTTTGGACACAGCTTGAGAGATAATGAGGAGGGAGAGGACGGGATAACAAAACTACAGTTACCATAGCGACACTCCCAAATCCACTACAGTTCCCAGCTTACTCCGACTCCGGAGCTTAGGTTTTCAGGTTGAGAAATGACCGCATTTGCCCTAATTGTGGTACGGACTGCATTACACCCCCAATATATACATATATTCTTGCTGTCATGCAGACACCTGGTTTGCAGTTTGCAGATTTTCACTTAAAGAAAGTCTAAGTCTTAGTGAAGGTTATTTCCTACTTATTTAAAGCTGGCACTTTATGAAATTATATATATATTTAAATTGTATTAATATATATATTAGCGAGAGAGAGAGAGAGAGAGAGAGAGAGAGAGAAATAGGCAATTAAGGCTGTTTATCGGTCTGATGTTAAGTCAGTAAATGTGTGTGTACTAATGTACATTAGCATACTGTAGCTGCAAACTACATGGTTTAAGACGAATACCCATATCCACAAAAATATGGTCACCCTAGCATTTGGGTCAGAGGTTTTAAGGTGATGATCAGCACACATTGAACAAGGTGCGTCCAAACTTTTGACTTGAAAATAAGACCATTGCTATTAATATTTACATATATAAAAGTATTAAACTAACCAGGCATGAGAACTTCACATATCAGTTACACAGAACAGATACACATAATGGTGTAAACTGTGGTGTTTACTTTTTATTTTTATTAGGGTTATTAAGAACTCCACCCACCCAAGCCACCGCCTGTTCTCACAGCTGCCCAGCGGCAGGAGGTACAGAAGCTTCCAGAACTTGTCCAGAACCAGAACCAGAAGCCAGAACCAGTCAGCTCAGAGACCGTTTCTATCCTCCATCAATTAGGTTGCTGAATGAACAATAGCTTGTGGACTGTGGACCTCATCTGTACCATCACACCTCCTCCCCATACAAACACACTCTGCACCCTGCACTTACGCCTGCACCCACAAAGACCTCCCCCTCCCACACCACACCTGAACTCACACCCATCCAGTGCCTTTTGTAAATAATGTAAACATTCAGATTATATCAAACCTGTACATTTAACTGCTTTTACCAGTGCAGTATTGTAAACAGAGTGTGTGTATATGTTTTATGTGCCACTGTTAGGGACGATACACTCACTTTTACACCTGTGTAATGTGATAGGGCAATAAACATGATTTGATTTAATGTTAGTGAGCATTTTTAGCAGTTTGTAAAGGACAGACCAACAGCGCCCTCTAGTGACCAAAAATATAAAAACTCAAACTTTACCAAACAACAGACTTCTGAGGAATTTCACTTTAGTTTTTGCTACAGACCCAATCTAACATTATTATTATGCCTACATCATGTTGCCAAGTCTTAGCCCGCATTCTCTTAAGGTTGCACCATCATCTTAATTTCTTCCTTCCTTAAATGACATTTGTTTTGGTCACGGACCTCCAACATGTGCTGGATAATACCGTATGGTCAGGTGCGACTTAAAGCTGTATTAACCTCTATAAATAGAGCCTGTGCAACCTGATGGATTTTAATCCAATTGAGATTATAATGAAAGCATGAATGAACAGGAGGTATATGCTCCTGCAGGTTCAGGCAAGAAGCACATGCAAGTGCGACCTCTATAAAAACCCTGAGAAACTGAGAGCATGGACTGCTGAGAGTTTGTGTGAGAGGTTCATCTTACTGGCTCTGATTTTCCTCCTCCAGCTGATGTTTCTGTTGGAGATTCCTCCTTTGGCATAAGAGCGCTCCACTGCAGAAACCACACAAACACACAGAACACAGCAACTGAGCAGGCCTCTGTAGGAACACCACAGTGATGACTGAACAGAGTGAATAAACATGCGAAGGAGAAAGACCGTGAGAGTGAAAAGATCTCCACATGTAAATAAACATACACAGGTTTTAGGCCCATGAGCACATTAATTTAAATAATTATAATACTGTAGAAGCTCCAGATCCAATCAGAACAGATAAAGCAGATGAACATAAATCCAGTAAAAAGGAGAAACAAGAGCTTCTCATTCTGAAGAAAGAAAGTAGTGAGATCTTGTCGGTGAGCTAGTCTGAAGAACAGAGCTGGCTCGGTTCCTCCAGGTTTCTCCTGGATGCCCCCCAGTCCAGCCAGCACAGCGTGGAGGATGTGTTCAACTCAATCATCAGCAGCAGCAGCAGCTCACCTGATTTACCATCATTAAGCCCTGATTTACCACCAAACCAGGTGTTGATCTGAGGAGAACTCAACATAATACTAGACTCCATGAGAGAGGAGAACTTTTGGGATGTTCTAATGATGAACACAGTGAAAATTTAGGCTAAATTTAGGCTATGAAGAAGGAGTTCATCCTGGAGTTTATCCACCACCCAAAGTATCTATCACAGCCTGGTTCGGAAACTGAACCAAGCAGGACAGACAGGCTCTGCAGAGGGTGGTGCGTTCAGCTGAGCACATCGTACGGATTTAATTTCCTGACCTGCAATCTACAACCAGCGATGCTGGACCAAGGCCAGGAAGATTGTGAAGAACCTCAGTCTTCCAAGCAACAGACTGTCCGAGTGTAAGCATTTCCCTGACCGTAACAAACACAGAGGATGGGAAGAAGATTCTTCCTACAAGTCATTCCCACAAGGGCTTTATACCCCTCTAGCCCACACCTGGCATTAGGCAGCATTGTGCCATTAGGTTCATGTTTATTTATCTGCTGCAGAGAGTCCTATTCTATTGACAGTACTTCTCTACAGGGACTAGACAAGCTGTGTGTGTGTGTGTGTGCGTGCATTTGCACATCTGTGTTGTCACACTTTACATTCACTAAACACTGTATAAGTGCATTATATAGACAGTGTTAACAGTTAAACGGCTAATTTAGTGTTTGAAAAGCTCAACAGCTGCTGTCTGTCCGTCTGCCTGCGAGCGAATCTGACTCTGAACTCAATGTTCAGGCCAGCAGCCTCCCAGCCAAGACAAATACAGCCAGACTGAAGCTCTGACCTCAGCCTGCCACTCCCACACCCACACTGATAAGAGAAACAGAGAGGGACAGAGAGGGAGACAGCGTCTCAGGGCCGAAGAGAGGGGCCATATGTGAGTGAGAATGTGGACGCTCACCTTTGTTGAGTTGTGGAGAGTTCGGTCTGAGTGCCTCAGACTCAGCAGGACTGTCCTGAACAGAGGAATCTGCAGTCCTGCAGCAAAGCAAGACAGAGCTTCTTTAAAGAAAACATAAAAGGAACATGTCAGCATTTTAGCCTAATCTCTATCTATAGCCTAATCTCTATCTATCTGGCAGCTTGCTGAGCCCACCTATCGAACCCACAACCCTGTCATCAACAGCCCAGAGCTCTAACCACTGAGCCACCTAACAGTTTTGAGAAGACCTTTGAGAACTGTAACATCACAACGCCTGCATTGTTCGAGTGCAAACACTGACTGATTTTGAATTTGCATCATATCCAATATGCTATATGGACAAAAGTAATGGGACACCTGCTTCGTTCAAAATCAAGCACATTAGTAAGGTCAGGATGTTGGCTGATCACCACCCCAACTTATTGGATGGAGCACCTCCACAATTCCAGAGAACACAGTTCTTCCACTGCTCCACAGCTCAATGCTGGGGGGTGTTACACCCATCTAGCCCAAGCCTGGCATTAGGCAGCATGGTGCCAACAGGTTCATGTTGATCTGCTTCAGAGAGTCCTATTCTACTGGCAATACTTCTCTAATTCTCTACAGGGACTAGACAAACTGTGCATCTGTGTCAGCAATGGAAGCACCTCAAAGTATCTAAATGCCTTTATTAGAAGGGGTGTCCACAAACTTTTGTTTGGACATGTAGTGTATTTCAGACGTTTTGCACAGAATTGAGCAAATGCCCATTGAATACTATTATAAGTCAAATAGGCTGGTGTAAAGTGACTAAAATTTTAACTGGACTAAAAGTTAAGAGTAATTAAGAGCAAGTCTAATTAAGTCTAATTAGCTGTGTAATACTGTATACACCTAAAAATAAAGGTGCTATAAATGGTCTTTGAACAATGCCATAGAAGAACCACTGATATATAGAGGTGGGAATTGGTAAAGTGATGGTTCCTTAGACCTTTAAAAGGTTCTTCAGTCTCACATACACCTCCATTATAAAAAATGTTCTTTATGGAACCCAAAGTGGTTCTTCTATGGCATCGCTCAAAGATCCTTTTGGCAATTCCATTGTGCTGCAGTGTAAAGTGTAGACCTCTCGTAATGCGCCAGTTTCAGCACTGTACCCGATTTCTCTAATGGGTTCAGCTCCTTAACACAGCAGGAAGCTAGTTAGTGAAATCTGGTGTTTAATTAAACGGCTGGAACAAATACCGCACAACACGGCAGAACCTCTGCGCTCGGACTTCAGCATCGATAGCCAAAGCCAGCGTTTCTCAGACCTTCCTACAGCTCACACTTACTAATTTAGCCCATACTCTTACGGTTACTACCACCTTAAACATGCAAGGTGACTTGTTTTTTTTGTGTGTGTAGGGAGATTATATGATTTCTGTAAGGCTACAACATACATGTTGCCCAAGCACTTTTCCTAGTTACTAGTTTGAAGTGTAAGTGACAACACAGGTAGTGCACCCCCAGGTCAGAACTAGTGCACTGTATCTATAGAGGAGTTTATATGGGGTTTATATTAGTGAGCATGAAACTGGAGCAGTGAGAAGAATTGGAAACAAACCTGGTGCTAACAAGCTGCTGATCAGCTGGGGTCTCGACGACCATGCTGGGGTCCACCAGACTGTTTTGGACCTGGTTGTGCTGCGTCTCAGTCGATGACCTGCTTCCTAACACGTCTACACACAAAGATATACACACACACACACACACTACAACTGAGAATTTAACCATTATGACCCAGTGATCAGCTACTGTGCACCACCTGTAGGAGCTGTAGGAAACTACAGACAACAATTCTTCAGTATTTACGATAGACATAGCTGATTGAGGAGAAAAGGATTTGTTGGGCGCTGCAGACACATGTGCAGGTGCAGTGTTTTGCATTGCTTGTAGTTTGCACGGCTAACTTTTATTGTTTTGTCGCCAATATTTAGATTCCAGGCCACACCCATTTTGGAGGGCAATGCAAGTGGCAAACATGTAGAGTGTCTTTACAAGTGGAATAATGTAATTACTGCCCTGCTCTGGCCTGGAAGAAACCCAGTTTGACCTTCCTACTTCAGTACTTCAGCCCATAAAAAGTGATGAACATGAAGTCATGACTCATGTCATGGAAAGCAGGCCACACTTTACATAATCAAAATAACTGATTTAAGCAACTGTACCATACCATAATAATTAATAATAATAATAATAATAATAATAATAATAATAATAACAACCATTAACATACTGACGCAGTGCACAAAACGTCTGGCCCAAAGACATTTAGGAGAATTTCTATTGGTCCATTTATTACGAAATTTTGAGACAATGTCAAGAACAACTGCCAAATTCAATGTCACAAAAATGGAGATACAAGGTTTTTGTGGGGCAGCGACAATATTCGAATTATGAGTTTATGGATTATAATAAAAGTAGCTCACTCAAAACTCTGTTTTAAGAGAAATCTACAGCTTTAAGACCGAAGAAAAGAACAGAGGACAGAACAGACCAGACCCAGAAGAGAAGTTGCTGGGCAGCGGTGGGTCTAATGTAGGCATTGCTTTGGACTGAAAACTCTGGGCTAGAAGCTCCAATATACCAAGACTTTTGCCTCTAAACTGTTAACTGACCACCAAACTGTATTTTAGCTCCACAGTGAACAAAGTGCAATTACTGTGTTAGAGGATGGACAACAGGTTGTGTGTGAAGGTGAGGAGTGGGTATGAATGGCGATGGGTTTCTTTGCTCCATGAAACCTTTGTGGCTTTAGAAGAGGAAGGCACACGTTCTGCAGAGCTGTGGCTTAGAAGGAACCCTGTTTGGTTCCTTCAGCTTTAGACTGGCCGAGGAAAGGACAAAGGACAGAAAAGACCCAGACAGAAGAGAACCCTGTCCCAGAAGAGAAGAGGTTGCTGAGCAGCAGTGGGTCTAATGTATGCATTGCCTTGGACTGTTGGGCTAGAAGCTCCAATATACCAAGAGTTTTGCCTCTAAACCGATAACGAACCACCAAACTGTGTTTTAGGGCCATAGTGAAAAAAGTGCAGTTACTGTATTAGGGGAAAAGGTTATGTGTGAATGTGTGGAGTGGGTGTGAAGGGCGGTGGGTTATTGCCGGTGTTGTGGGAGAGCAAAAATAGCAGGAGAGCTTTTTGATTTTTTTGCTTCATGAAATCTGTGTGTTAAAATTCATCTTAGAAAACAATTCGAATGGCAAACGTGGATCACTCAAATGCTCTGGTGCTTACAAATGTTATTACAGTTCTGTTTATACATGTATCTTACTGGTAAACAAAAGGCAGAAACGGAAATGGAGTTGAAAAATCAATTTATTTAATACTTACAGGCTTTAATAATAAATAAAAACAGTCGTCTTTCGCTGAGAAATGTACAGGCTGGAAGGGGAATTATAAATAGTGCTAAATTTACAAACATAAATTGCGAAACTGTGCAAAAACTAGGATCTTCCGTTAAGTGGCGACCTCAGGACAAGGCAGAGGTGCGGAGTGGGGTGTGGATAGTAAAGCAGCCTCTGCAACAGATGAGCAACATAAGGACACACAGAGGAAGAAGGAGGGGGGGGTGGTTATGTCACGTGGAATAAGAACAGCGCGAAACTAAAAAAAAAAACAAAACAGACCATAAAGGCATTCGGTGCTCTCACAAGCAGGCCTGCAGGCTGGAGGGCACTAGTGCTCGGCACTTGGTGTTAGTAAGTTAGCTCTAGGGATGAGCGGATGCGACTGGGTGGTCTCGGTCAGGCACAGCGACTCTACAACACATGCTTAAAATGCATTCATACAGAAGACCCAACGCCACGTTCTCAACACAGGTGGTTAATGAGTGGTTATAAGAAGCAGGAGAGGCGGCGGAACAAGTGCAAAGCAGAAGGCAACACCCTGATCACCTGACTGATGCAGGCCAATCATCTTTCTGCTACCACCATTCAGTCAGTCAGGGGTTGGAGCATTGGAAACTTGAAACAGACCAATGTATGACGTGGAAGAGAATGGAGAAATGAGGAATGAAGAGAAATAGAGGAAAGGAAATTTTAGGAAGGGAAGCTCTTATGCATATGTAGCACTTATATAGCACTTAGGAATACAAACCAAGACTGTGGGACAACGTGCGCTTACATACAGTATAGTACAGTAAAGTACAGTGCTTGAAAATACCATGTAAAACTTTTAATACTGCAAAAAACAAACAAAAAAACCCTTAAAACTCAATAGCTTGTAAATCATCCTCTCATCATCAGTCTTTGTAAAGCCTTTAAAAAGAATAAAGCAATACTGTTTGGCATTTCCATTGCACACAACATGGTGAGGAAAAACGCAAGTCGGAGTCTCAATTTTTAGTCCAAAGCTGACCACGAGAACACCATGAGTTGGTTCTGCAGAGCTCCCTCGCAAGTAAAGTGCTCGTATTACATACAATTTTTGGTCACTCTGTTATTAGACACTGCAGTAAACACAAAACCGGTTACTTGCATATTAGTACTCAAAGACTGGGGATCTCTTAAACCCTATAGAACTATAGTATAGAGCGTTTCCCAATCCTGGGCTTGGAATACCCATTCTGTACTCCAAAACAAATCATTGATGAGGTTTAGGCAGGTGCTTTAGCAGGGAAAAAAAAAAAACTCAAATGTGAAGCCTACACTAAAAACTTAAAAATGCAAGTCTAACGGGCTACTACTATGGCCCGAGGGCCATGAGTTAGCATCCTGAGCCATGCCACTTTGCCAAGAAAGCTCAGTCAGCTGTGGGCTCTCCCCTCATTTCTCTTAAGTAATGCTGGTGCTGTAGAGCTGGGGACCCGACGCTTTCCTCAGAGCGAGTTGGTAAAAAAAAAAAGAAAAGAGGCAGTGGCTGACTTCATGTGTATTGGAAGAGACAAGTCTTCACCCTTCTAGTGCTGGGAGGATTCATACAGCTAGTGCTAGGGGGACCTATGAATGGGTGGGTTAATTGGCAGTACCAAATTAGGAGGAAAAAAAACAAAAAAACAAAACAAAACACAAAAACAGGCCAATTTGACAAATTATTTAATATAAAAAATATATATTAAAAAAAATTATAGCTTTAAATGGTTCTCAGGGCAATGCCATATAAGAATCACTATTCTAGAGAGGAAACAGTGTGAAGATCCTTTAAATTAACAACCCCCCCCCAAAAAAAAACAAAAACAAACAAACAAAAAAAAAAACAGCAAGACAAAAAGTGAAGGTTCTTACATCTCTAAAACAAACATGGAAAAAGTGGTTCTTCTATGGCACCGTGCAAAAAACACCTCTGAAGCACCTTTATTCATTTTTTTTTTTCCCTAATAGCGTGTTTAAGGGTATTTAGGAACCAAAACTGGGAAACACTGCTGTAGCACACCAAAAAGGCCATGTCCTCTGTGATTAAAGAGGCACGACCAATCAAGAACAGAATATAGTTCAGACCCTGGTGCTTACAAAACAGAACCCAATTTGGAGCATAATTTGGAGTTTGCAATCAAATAATAAAAAAATCTAATAAAAGTACATTCTTTGTAGTTTAGCCCTTACGGCTTTAGTCAAATTATTGAATTGTATTATTCTGTAAAGAACAGCAAGACTACAGGGTTAAAGATGACCCCCAGGCAGCTCACAAACACCTCATAGGGCAGCAGATGGCCTCCTAAAGCTACAGGTATCCAGAGCTATCCAAATCTACGCTAATGTCTGAGTGCTTCCCTCAAGGCTCATCTGGCCTGCTATCTCCTGCAGCATAAACAGCAGGGGAACTCCCAGGCTCACAAGCTCGTAAAAGAAGGCATAGTCCTCCTGACGCTCTCTGAGGTGTACCCCTACAGCCCGGGCCGCCCCATGCATCCGGCGGGCTAGCCAGCGGGGCGTACTGGTCAGGCTGCGACCCACGTGCAGTGGCCACTGCAGGCTTTTCCTAAGGAGGAAACTCAGGGTACCTGAAGGCTGGCTGTGAAGGCTGCCAGTGGCTGAATAACCATCGCTGCCATCAACTGAGGACATGCTGCTACCGGGAATCTGCAAGACAGAGGTAGTAACAGAGGATAAAATGATTATGAGAACCTGAAAGCAGAGGTGTTAAAGTGTTATTCTATGGCGCTGGATCAGACCTCTTTCTTTCGGTTCCGGTGGCTGGTTCTCCGCTGCGAGAAGTGAAGCTTGCAGTAAAACGTACCTGGAAAAGTACAAAACAAAACAAACAAAAAAATAAAATCATAGACTACACTGCGGTATCATGTTCAGGGTTGCTTTACTACAAACTTCGGATACCTTTTAAAGAGCCTATTGGAGCCCATCATCAACCTACGGATGTTGAAATTATTAAATTATCTGGAGAAACTATTACTATGAAATTATATGGACAAAAGTATTGGGACACCTGCTTATTAATGGTTTCTTCCAAAATCGAGGATATATATATATATATATATATATATATATATATATATATATATATATATATATATATATATATATATATATATATATATATATATATATATAAAAAGGAACCTGTTTTTGTTGAATTAACTGTCTCTACTGTCCAGGAAAGAAGGCCCTCTACTAGAGTTCCAAGTATTGCTGTGAGGATTTGATTGCCTTCAGTGACAAAAGCCTTAGTGACGTCAGGATGATCACCACCCTCCTTATCCCAAAGGTATTGGATGGAGCACCACCCATCTTTCCAGAGAACACTGTTCAACTGCTCCACAGCTCAGTGCTCTATAGCACAAGCCAGAGTTTCATGTTTATCTGCTTCAGAGAGTCCTATTCTATTGGCAATGGCAGTGTTTCTTTACAGGGAGTAGAAAAGCTGCATGTGTGCATCTGCACTGCAATGGGTGCAACTTGAAGTAGCTAAATACATTCGATAGAAGGGGTGTCCACAAACATTTGGACATATTAAAGTTAAATGCAACCTACAGTGGGCTATTCAATTTAAGGATTACCCAACATTCAAATGATTGAACTGTAGAGTCTTACAAGATAAAGCTAGTAGACCGAACAAATACATTAGAGCTTCTGGGAGAGCAGTGGATGATTGCGTTAAATGAGCTGTATAAAATCAGGGAAATTTGATCATGTATGGGTGCAAACATATAAGTTTATAAATATATAAAACTATACCCTGGTCAGAGTCAAAGACGTGTCCTCCCAGTCTCAGGGTGGCGTTGCAGACGTCACAGCGGAAACACTCGCGGTGGAAGAAGTATCCCTCTGCGCTCAGTCGCTCCATCACGTACACACGCTTCTTACAGAAGTGACAGATGTCACTACCGCCCACACCTGGAGCAAACTCCCTCCGTATGTTCGCCTGTAAAGAATGCGCAAACAGGACACTGTAAGGGCAGGGACAGTGTGGAACCAGGCTGCGGGGGGGTTGAGGCGTTTTCTTAAAGACACGACACTGGTAACAGAAAAGCAATTAGTATGATTTTAGACAGAGTGCAAACAAAGAAAGCAAAGTCCAGCCCAGAACTGGAAACTGGGCATGTTAAACAATTTCTCGAGCTGTACGTTGTGTGACGCTGTTAGCCACATTGCTGACAAAGCAGGCAAGGTTTCCACACAGTAAATCAGGTGAAATCGAGCCCAAAACCCAGACAGGCGTGCTCCACAGTGGATTACTGCAGGTCCTCACCCAATTAGACCTTAAGGACTGCTGGTAAGCCTATAAGCCATTTAAGCTGCCAGTCCAAAAACCAATGCAAGGGACTGGTGCAATGCTGTAATGTATATTACACCTTCAAGCACATTAAGCAGATTTAGTCTTGGTTTTGACACTGACTAAACATGCAAAGCAGCTGCTGCAAGCAATCAACAATTCCTGAATTAGACAGCTAATTCAGTACATTTACCGATCCAGCATCTTGGGATCTTCTGGCCTCGGTCTGTGGAGAAAGATTTAAATGACTGAACCGAAGTTGCACTGCAATACAATCCTTACTCCTGTTACTCCTATTAGTAAAGATATGCTGTTAAAAGAACAAGATCAAGCTTTTTAGGTTCTTTAAATTGTGAAGCAACCTGTGCTTTAAGGAACATTCATCTTCTAAATCTCGTTTCTTGAAGGTTCCTTAAAGCATCTCAAAAGGTTCCACCAGAGTTTCAAATAGAAGAACCTCCAAACGATCTTGTCCTTTTAACAGTGTACTCAATATACAAGGAGGAAGCAAACGCCTGTAACTGCATAGCCACTAGTAGTTGCACCCACATACAGACCGCCAGACTGGACTGCTTTAGGCAAAGAAATACTGATTAAGCAAATAAACAAGAACAGAAAAACAACCCATGACTCTGCTCCAGGAGCAAATATTTACCACTGACTCCTTCCCTTCAGAAGAAACATCAAATGACCAATCACAAGAAGTTCTGGAAATGTGGCCTACAAACCTTTCTAAAGTAGGCCAAGAGTCAAGCTTCGCTCCCCCCCCACGAGTGCAGTTGAGGCTGCTTACCAGTGAGAGGGTGACTGGGTTGTTGGGTCTGTGATCGGTTTCGTAAAGGATGGCCAGAGCAGCAGCTTTAACACCTATAGCGGAGGAGACCTTTCCAACGGTCCTCTAACCCAGCATGAGGAGATGGATGAAAAAGGGATGAAGGGAGAAGCAAAGGACAGTGTGGGGACTAGATAATGGACAATAAGAAATGGACAGACTGACAACAATAGGTATGGAATCAGACAGGGATGAGGACAGGAGAAATAAAAGCAGGGCCGTTTCTAAACATTCAGTTTTCCAAGGGGACACATTGCTTGGGACCCCCCTCGCCCAACCTAGCCCAATCATATTGCGTTGAAAAGGCGGTTCTTTAGTGAAAGGCAATAATTCTATAGAACCATGATGACTCAAAAGAATCCTATGTATAATTTCTCTTTCCTGGGATAGTTCTTGGTTCTTCAAATACAAGGTTCTGTACAGATCTTTTTAAATAAATTGGATTTAATATTATTTGAAGAAACATGGAACCATTTTTGGTGCTGCACAGAACCATCATTAAAGCCAACGTTGACTTGGGGACCCTAAGCAACCGCTTCTAGGGGAGAAACAGCCCTGCATAGAAGACCTGAAACGAAATACTCAAAAATAAAGGGGTCAAAAAAAGGATTCTTTAGAATGGTGCCACAGAAGAACCCCTCTGGTTTCATAAAGAGCCTTTTAATATGGCACTGTTTCAAAGAACCCTTTTCCTCACCTTTATTTTGAAGACCGTACATGACAGCAAGAGTGGCGGATATTGTTAAAGAGCAGTGCTCTAAAGCCCTTGCTGTATTTCTTTCCTGTTGGCTGGATGGGGTAGCGTAGTGGGTAACAGCACTGCATTCCCTGTGACAGACTAGGGTTTGATTTCCTGGACAGGCAAACACCACACAACACCACACCAAGAGATGTAACAGATTTAACTGTAATTAAGAAATTATTAAAAAGCTAAGCATTAATCTCCAAACTTCTCTGAAACTCTCCTGGACATTTATCTCCATGCTGTCTTTAGAATTTTAAATCTGAAACGATCCAGTTTAGCAGAGATCATAGTTTAGTTTTAAGGCTGAATCAGTTTGGAGGATTATTCTCAGTGTTGGGTGTGTGTGTGTGTGTGTGTGTGTGTGTGTGTGTGGGGGGGGGGGTACGGGTATATGCACATGCTTTAGAGGGAAAATATGAATTAAAACCTAAATTGCTTCCATATAAATGACCCATGCTGATCCCACCTACGTATCTGCCCATGGCATTTACAGTACTCCAATCTTGGATAAATAGAAGCCATTAATAATATGAAGTGTTGGATCATTGACTTCTGATGAAATCTGGTAAAAATCCCTGTATTTTTAACAATGTGATCTATAAAATATTGCTATGCTAGATTTTTCCCAATATGGTGCAGCCCTAGTGCCACCAATGTTTACCATGTAAAGTTCACATCTTCATAAATAAATAAAATTATCACTGTTATCCAACAAAAGTATATTATTTTGTTTCAAATAATGAAAGGCACTTCTTAACCAGGTCAATTTAGCGAGTGACCAGTGTGTTTGAATACAGTATATTATGTATATATATATATATATATATATATGCATTCAGTGGCCAACTGGAGCTTCCTGGAGCCAAACGTAGAAGGTAGGCAGATATGCAGGAGCTGGTTGACCATTATTAGTAGGTATTAGAGTCAATCCACTACGCTATTTACAGTCTGTGTGTGTGCCGTGAAAGTGTTAAACCTCTCTGTCTCAGAGTTCCTTTACTCCTGAAAAATAAACATATCAAGTGTGTCCTAAAAAGGAGTGGCATGCCTGCAAAAACATCTGGTGCTGACAAAGTATGCCAGAAAATGAATCTTCCCATGGAACTTTTTTTGGGACAGTCTGCACCATAAGGTCAGTTAACACAGATAAGGAGCGAAACTAAAGGCCAAAACAGAAAAAGGAAACGTAAACGTAACATTTCTTCAATTGGCTAAATGTGAGTCTGGCATGCGAGACCAATTATTCTGTTTTCGCTTCCATATGCCAACAAACCCATGCACAGCCATGCCAAATAACCAAGATCCACATATATAAATACCTGTTTGGAAGGATCAAGGCATTCTACACGCTTGATTTCTGATCGATCTGTCTGCCTTTGGTGATCGCCCTGCTGCTGCTCGGGATCTCCATTACACTACAAATCAACAGGAACAGCACCTGTGACTCTAATGTGATCTAATGAATTTATTCAGCTTAATTCGATAACATACACTGAATATAAGTAACTGGAGCCGTGGAAGGACTGCCATCAGTGTTCCAGCAGCACATGAGGCAGAAACCACAGTCCCTCTGGATGTGCCCTATAGAGCTTTATTTGGCCACATACACACCCAAGTTAATTGCAGCACTCTTGTACATCACCACGATCACTGCAAGCTCCATTTCACACTGTGGGCCATACATGGGCCAGGGGGTTTTAACGATTGTGGTTTGGAAGGCGGTCCGGAGCACAAGGGAGGAGGGCTTCCCAAACCCACACAGAGGATTCAAACTGAAGTATTCAGGGGAATATCAACTTTACCCAGTCTTGTATTTCCATTGTACAGAGGAGACAATGGAACGTCCCAATACTTTTGTCCTGCTAAGGTTAAGCGAGGAAATCTGGAGTGGATCCCTTTTGTTGTGTACATACTTTTTGAAACTCAAATGTGAAGAATATATGTATGTATGTATGTATGTATGTATGTATGTATGTATGTATACAGCTAGAAAAGTCTCTGTATGATGATACACTGAAAAAATGGTTTAAAACTAAAAATGAAAAATAAATAAATAAATAAATATTATATCCATATGTTTTTGTTACCTGCTTATGTTGAGGTGGAGGAATAGGTGAGAGCAGACAGGAAAGAGCAGAACACGCAGGGAGAGAGTGGACCGACAGGGGTTTAGAAGGAGGAGAGGCAGAAGGAGCAGGAGAGGGGCCATCTACCTATAAAGGGAAGTAACGTAAAAGAAAAAGACTGAGAATCAACTACCTAGATATCAGACCGTCAGTACTCCATGCTGAAACTGCGATGCAGCAAGTTCTGCCAAACTCAAACTCATCAACAGACAACGCATCTGTTTGCAAGACCATGAGAACTGTGAGAGCATTAGCATTCATTCAACACCAATCAGGGCAATACCCTTCTGAAGAAACCCTCAAAGTGAGTGGACTGAGGTTGTGATTCACACACAGAAACCAAAACACAAGGAAAACAAACCGTGACCACACAGGGCATCATGCTTGCCCACAAACCCCCTTGGTCACCAGTCAGACTGGATGTGAAACACAGCAGGCCGGAGTTTGATTAGAAGCTGCAGTGACGCAGCCAGCCTCTGACCATCACCTGAGGCTGTTTGCCAGAGAAGAGGAAGCTCAGCCGCTCAGCTCTCTCCCTTATGCTCTTTCTGCTGAACTCTCGAGCACTTTGAGTCTGGGCTTTCTTCTGCAGGTCGACAAAGGGAAGGCAAAGGGAAGGTAAAGAAAGTGCGACAGGAGCAAAACAGAAGGACTGACTATTCCTGGCTGAGGCTATATGGTTAAACATGCAGTGTTGGGCCACATTAAGCTACTGGTGCTACCCGTTTTTGTGCTTATTGTTTTAATGCATTTTTTTAAATTCTAGATTCATGAAGCAATCAGAGCTAGAGCGGTTTAGGGAGTTAGCCAATGTGGAAAACTGCTAGGGCCATTTGGCAGTTGGTTTCGCCTTTAAGGTAGCTAAAGTCAGGGTTTACAATTAGCAGCAGTAATAAATGCCCCTTTGAAGAATCATCATCATCATCATCATCATCATCATCTACACTAATGTCCAGTGATAAATATCACTTACAGTACAAATGTATGCAAAATTAGGTAATTTAAAGCAGCATTATGTAGAATTATGTATGTAAAATAACTCCACTGACTTTAATAGAGAGAATAGAATCTTCATGATAGTGGAGTTAGCAGCTTGCCAAGCCAAGAGTATCAACTATGTAACTCTGGCTATGCAGTTCCTGTGAGCACTGTACTGCCTGCTTCACCAGAGTAATATTTGTGTAAAATCCTGTAATATTACTGTATCATCTCAGTCCACATGCTTCTTTTATTTTCAGTGCTGGTTCTGAATCTCGCAGCTTGTCCAAAAATTAAAAAGGGGGGCTGCAGGGGATGCCCAGGAGCCAAAAAAAAAAAAAAAAGCCACCTGTTGCATACTGCTGCTTTAAAATAAAAGAACTGCTATACTCCATAGGATACTCAAGATGCTACCGGTTATTACAATACACACAGCTACTGGGATCATGCAACCTACTTTATGTTGTGCTTTGTTACAGAACACCATACTAAGTGCCATCACTACAATGATAACAGACGAATCGGGCCATCTGCATCATCATGCAATTCACCTGACTGATCTGGTCTTCCATTTGCTGTAGGCGCAGGAACATCCCTCCCAGAGCAGGTGTGGAGGAGTGGAGAGGTTCTGAAGCTCCAGAGACCAGAGAGTGTTCTCTGGACTCAATGAGATGGCTCAGAGACACCAGCTGGTCAGCTGGGGTGGGATGGTATGGAGAACTGGGTCGAGGTTCAGGGGTTCGACAAGTAGAGCGGGGTTCAGGAGTTTTAGGGAAGGACAAAGGTTCTGTGGCATGGCAATCAAACAAGGGTTCTGGTGTTTGATGACCAGCATGGTCGATTAGGTGGTCGTAAGTGGACTGGGCTTGGGTGTGCTGGTGAGAGTGCTGGTTTTCCACATTGCCATGTTTGTAGCCAGGCTGCAGTTGAGCCTCTAAGAGTCTCAAGTAGGGGGACGGCTGGAAATGGGCACACAGATCGGCATAGGTAACAAGGAAGAAGCATATATGCCATTTTCTCTAATTAAATGAGCAATGAGAGTTGATCAACGTACTTAAAGTGGTCACTTCATGTATGTATAGAAGGAGGTGATGGCCTAGATCTCTTCATTGCATAGCTTAAGCCTACCTGCCACTTTGGTTTGGGCGGCGGAGAAGGGGGCGAGGGCTGGGGTTTAGGTTTAGCAAAGCGAGGGTTCTCCGCCATATCCAGAGAAATTCGCTTTTCCACAGAGGAGTCGGACTCTAAATCTGACTGGTTTACAGAACCACAAGATTGGAAAGAAACAGAAAGATTAGGAGGAGATGAAGTGGGGATTAAGAATGCCTAAGTGAAACATCAATGTTCCTTAAAGCTCTGAAGTTCTAAAGTTTGGTCGAACACAACGGACACTTATAAACTAAATAAGTAAAATGAAAACCCCCAAGGTCAAACACTGTTCATGTAGTGCACCTCAGTGCTGTGAACAACCTAAATCCTATAATCCCCCAATAGGAAAGTCAAGCCACCTCCTATGACCATTGCTAATCTCAGGGTTCAAGACAGCATTTAAAATAAAATAAATAAAAAAAAATAAAATAAAATAAAATAATTAAAAAAAATAAAAAATAAAATAAAAACTACTGTTAGACTGGAATTGAGATGAATATGAACTAAGACACACTGTAACTTGCCTTTAAAACAAACAAACAAAAAACATAATGGTAAAATTGAGGTAAGTTCCCCAACTGACCATTTTGTATACCCACAAAACCAGTTCAATAGTGTCCCAGTGTTAAAATGTCACAAAACAGCTGTGGAATGGCCCACATTCCCACCATGACTGAACAAAAGCAACAAATGGACAGCTCCCAGTTGGTCTATAGAATAGTCCATCTTATATCCGACAGGAATCAAATGATTTGCATGGACCCAGTTAGTGCAGAGCCGTTAGTAAGTCTCACCACACAAAGACAGGTATTCAAACAGGATTATAGCAACAGTTAAGAGGCAGAACTGGAGATTCCTGGTTCTCGTTCTTTTGCCTGAGGGTAGAACTACAGCATGTTCACAACCGTTAACTCTACAGTTATGCTTTCCTGCAATGACAGAAATACTACAGGAACACAAGGAGCCTTACTTGATTCTTCACTAGTAATTCAACCATTACAGCTTGTTACCAGAAACTGGAAAAGCCATTGTAGACCATAGACGTACACGATTATCAGGCTCATATGATGTGCACAAAACCTCTTGTTGTGATTCTACATTTTTTTTGCTGTTCAGTGGTTCCTGTGAATGCTTTGATTGGTCAGGATACACATAGCACACAAAGAAATCAGTGACCATACCATGAGCAGGTGAAGCAACTATATCCTAACTATATAACAACTATATATGCCAACAGTTGTTCAATAAAGATGGAGTCAAACTGTGCACAAACTGACTTCAGAACAGTTTATCAAGCACTCATGAACAGTTATGCAATAAGTACTGACTCAGAAACGGTTCAAGAAATGCCTCAGGAAAAGTTATTCAATAAGCACTGAGGCTCAAATTGTTTAGGAACAGACTCATGAACAGCTCAACAGGGCGAGGGCTGGTGTTTAGGTTTAGCAAAACAAGGGTTTTCGCCATATCCAGGGAAATGAGCTTTTCCACAGAGGAGTCAGACTCTACATCTGACTGGTTTACAGAACCACAAGATTGGAAAGAAACATAAAATTAAAAAGAGAAGTTGAGATTAAGAATGAATGAATGACTACGTGAAACATCAATGTTCCTTAAATCAAGTTCTGAAGTTTGGTCGAACACAACAGATACTGGAACTGAGATTAATGTGAACCAATTGAACAGCTCAACTATTCAAACTGTTCTTCATGAACAGCTCAATAGTCACGGACTTCGTAACTGTACATAAAATGACTTGGGAAGAGTCCAAAACTGTACAAGAACTTACATGCAACAGGTATCGACAATCAACTGTACAGGAAATTACTTGGGAACAGCTACTCAATAAGCCCTGACTCAGAAACTATACAAGAACACAGGAATCAGGAACAGTTCAGGAACAGTTCCTCAATAAGCACACGATCACACGAACTTCCTTGATAAGCACTGACTCAAATTGTATAAGAACTAACTCCTGTATAAGAACTAACTATGCAATAATTACTGACTCAGAAACTCATCAAGAACTGACTCGAACAGCAACGACCAGTGACTCTGTACAAGAAACCGTACAAATGACTCAGGAACATGTCCTGACTCAGAAACCGTACAAATGACTCAGGAACATGTCCTGACTCAGAAACCGTACAAATGACTCAGGAACATGTCCTCGATATGCACAGACTCTGAAACCGTTCCAGAAAGGACTCAGGATCAGATACCTGTCGACGCAGGGCACAGCTGGGTGCATTCTCCTCAAACTTGGCCAGAAGTTGGGTCGCCATAGAGCGCACTTTATTCTCCTTCTGCTCCAGACCCTCCCCTGCAGTCAAGGCATCCCGGCCGGACAGCTGTGGATGGATGAAGCGGTTATTGGCACGTAGATAGAAGGCTATACATGCCATACACATACTGTATGCCTAAAAGGAAGGCTTTCCATAAAACACACCTCTTCTGAGTTGCAGCCTTTTCTTCTCTTCTTGTTCGGGTCATTGTCTTCCAACTTCTTATCATCCTTAGAAAGAAAAACAACGAAACAGGCCCTTTTTAATGACTTGTATGGATGGGAAACTACCAAAAAAACAAATCTGCTAACTACACAAAAAAAAAAAAAAAACAACATAAGACAAGATTTGAGGAGGAGGAGGCAGCAATGTGGTGCTCGTTTAGAAAAATATGAGAAGAACCTAGAACATACCTTTGGAACTCTTTTCCTGGGCAGTGATATGTTCATTAAGTTGTAAACAGAGTTAGTGGACTTTGATGAATAGTCCTCATTGTTCTCGTCTGTCTGTCTTGGCGCACCTGCAAGCAGAGAGTATACGCTAGGAGTGCGGTGTACAATTTTCCAAAACTAAAAATGTAGCAATGCTTTAATAAGGAGGGGATATTTGAGATAACGTATCCATACATTACTCATGTACTCTATGAAGTCAATTAACTACTGGAAAAAAAAAATCGAATGACGTAAAGGACAGTCAGTAGTTGGCTGTGCTGTTTTGCCAGTGAAACAACCTATAAAACAGGGCAGAAATATCACACTGTTGATTGACAGACATTAAATAATGTGTCTGAAGCCATTTCCATAGTGTGAAAGTTATCAGGTCTTACAAAACAAAAAGACGACAGCATAAGCCTTCAAGGTGTACCGATATCTATAACAATGGGTGTGATGTTCTTGAACATGCAATTCTATCCCACCCTCAAGATGAAAACACAAATTGTCTGCCTCCATAACGGCAGAGCGTAACATAGTGCAGTCAGGATGTCAGTTGATACTTTCACACCCTGACTAGTGATGCATGTGGTAGAATCTTACAGCGTATCAATTTCAGGTGAGCTTTTGGGCAGAGTTAGGTACTGCTGTAGTTTATGGGGAGTCATGTAAAAAGTGTGCAGAGATACAGGTAGTTCAGTTACAACCCAAAGCTTAAACAATAGGGTATTTAGAGAACATGCTAAACCTTAGAAATTACTAAAAAAGAATTGCTTAATCAAATGGAAAACAGAGGCATGCATTACAAGTGGATGAAAAATCATCAGATCACAGAAAAAATGCAATGTGCCAATATGCCTACATTTAAAAGCACAATAAAGGGAAGACCTACTTAAGCTGCTAAAATCAATAAATGCTTGTGTTGGCCAATAAGCCCTAAAAGAAGATCATAGTACTTATGTTACTCATCATCAGTTCATGCACTTGGTATGAAGAAAGAAGCAGTGTACCTGGGGCAGGTAAAGACGAGTTGCGGAACAGCTCATAGAATTTGGAGAGGTAGAGCACCATGACCAGCTTGTCCGGCTCCTGCTCAGTCGCCATCTCCTTCCCAGTGATGAGTGGCTGGATGCCGAAAGCCCGCTCAGCCACTTCAAACGCCAGCTGATTGTTCTTAGCGCAGTCTGCCTCATTCAGAGAGTCAAAGTCACTGAGCAGAAAGAGAGGCAGACAATAAGCCTTCAATTTAGCCTTCAATTAAAGCAGCATAATGAAAGCATTAGTATTTTTTCCTCCTGTGCTCCCCCTAGAGTTGTGGAGTGTAATCAGTTCTACACCACTGCTGTAAATACACATTTTACTTTGAGCGCCCCCCCCATGGACAGCTTTACACGTGCATTTGTTGACAAGCTGAGAGCTATAGAAGCAGCATGTGAGGATAAAGAAGCATGTGGACTGAGGCGGTAGATTAATCCTACAGGATTTTGCACAGCGTTACGCAGTTCGAGTCCCACAATGTAGTAGCAGCTTTTCAACCTGGAGTGGGAATGAGACCCCATTCTCCCTGGTACGGTCAGTGGAGGACGAACATGATTCTGAAGCTGCTATTTTAAGGGACAATTGCTACATAAATGCCATGGTCAGTTTCCATGATGCTGCCAAGCTGGGAGAGAAACGTGTATAGCATCTAATTGGAAAGAATGTGTGTTCTCACGACAGTAGAGGGAAAGCTTGGATATCTGGGCCACTCAGAAGCCCAGTGAAATGAAACGCAGGGTCTTTTTTAAAAAAAATTAACAATGAACCAATAAGAACGCCTGTGTGTGTGTGTGTGTTTGAGCGAGTCGTATCCATAGCTACACAAACACAGTCCCTGTTGTCTTTCTCTGAAAACTGTGATAATGTGCTGGAGAAGACTAATAGAGTCACATCTCCCTGTGATCCAGTGACACACAGAGCTGAAGTGATGAGCTGACTGCACGGACGTCGTTTCCAGCAAACACATTCATTCACACTTACACAAGTGAAATCTGAAGGGATAGCAAGGCGAACAGCAGCAATGCAGTCCGTGTCATGGCCACTAATGCGGTCGGTCTCTCTGAAGAGTGTGTAAACTATGATGAGGTAGGTGCTACAAGGCAGATCTTGTAGACTCTTGTAAAGACTTGCAGAGTGACGTTGAGATGACTTCGTACTTTAATTCTGATAATACAGTCTCTGTTTCAGATCATGAAATGCTCTGCATGGCCACCACCAACACCAACCACTGAAAAGGGGATGTGAAAGGAGCTAAATTGATGCTGTTGTTTGCGCTCGAACAAACAACTTATGATGTTCGACTAGAGGCGATGTGTGAGAGAGGAGGCGCCTGACAGCAGTGAGGGTGCTGATGGGAAAGATAACAGATCATTAGTGCTTTTGTGTGCAATGTTCATGTGAGGACCAGAGATTGTGTGTTTGTGTGTGCTAGCCAGTGTTTTGCACTTACTAACAAACATAACATCTATTTTGATCATCAATTTAACAATCATATAGCCACAAGCAGCGATTCTCAGAGTCCAAGCACACATTAGCCCAATGAGGCTCAATGCGTCAATATGGGACCATTCCTGAGACAGAAGCCACAGCTTGTCTAATTGCTTGTGTACATTTGGTGTTTAAAACTTTGGACCTGGCATTCATAATCAGTCAGTGTGGAATTAGAGAGGGAGGAGGAGGCAGCTGCTCAGTGGGGGACCTTTTGAGCTGCAGGAATGTGAAGTCGGGGGACGGGTGGAGCTATAGAGGACGACCCAGAGGTATGCTATTTGTCCAAATGTGTGTGGGCACTCCTTCTAATGAATGCATTCAGCTACTTTAAGTTGCACCCATTACTGACATAGATGTGAAAATGCAAACATACACAGCTTGTCTAGTCTCTCTCGAGGATTATTGCCAATGGAGTAGGACTGAAACAATGCTTTACAAGACAACATCTATATAATATGTAAAGCTATGTGTCTGGGCAGTAAGCATAACCTTAGAAACCAACATTAGACATTATTGTGCTTAAGTGTAACAGCTCCAGTTCCATAAACTCCAAGTTCTAAGATTTTAACCCAGATTTGCAGTCTGGTCTGGTCTGAGTTCGTGCTGGTTGGCTCTAGTCTACAGATTGTCTTCATCAGTTGGAGAGAGAATCGAGTAGTGTGTGAAGGGCACAGGTGATCAATTATTTAGTATGCAATGGGTTTTGTTTTTAATTGACACAATTATTATTTTATTTTTTTTTAAAGTGGGAAGTGTGAGAAACCCAGCCTTGTAATCTGCTGCAAAGCATCAAACAGTTGTGTAGTATAATAAAGGCTTACTTTCTCACTAATGACTAGAGTTCATTTTTATTATAATATCACAGGAACACACTTATTGTTGTACAGTGTTAAGACAGTGTAATCCTGTGTCCTGTATGTATGTACAAGTGCATTTGACTCTCACATGAGGTCAGGGCGTTGACGGTGAATGAGGGCACACAGGGCCAGGCCACTCCTCCACGATGTGGTGAGGTCAGTGACGTCCACCCCTCGGTATCCCTGCGTCTGCTTCTGACACCACAGCAGCAACCGGCTCGGCCGCACCTCAGACTCTGAGACACCACAACAAAGAGAAGCTCCTCCAATCAGCAAAGACAACAGTGATGGAAACAGAATAGCACTACAAATGCAATTAGCCTTGTAAACATGAATTTGCATAATAAATTAAAATCAACCAATCAACCAATCAATCCCCACATTCAGGTTTAACAGTTTCGTGCCTCTCACCAAGCTATTGTGGACAACACCACCTGCGAGTGCTCCTTAAGATCAGATGAGGGCCAGTGATAAGATCATGGTCAAACAGACGCTATGCACTTTAGATGAAAATGTATAGCCCTGCATCATAATACAGGCCCCATGAGTGAGCCGAGGGTGTGGAAGTCTGATAAGCCATTGTTTATTTTCTGCTGTTTCCAGGTCAGGCACACTGCCACACACATGAATTAGGCTCAGGTAAAGATCAGGTATCAGAGATAAAATAGCCTGCTCCTCCATCGCTTCAGATAGTTATTAATTAAAGGGGGGGGGGGGCATGTGAGTAATTTGGAAAGAGATCGTCTGAGTGTTTGGGGGACAGTTACTAATGCCAATAGACAGGATTAATGTCCTCTGACTGAGAACATACAACTGCTCATCTGAACAGCTAATCACCTACTGCATGTGCTGTGTGGGCTACAGTGCTATACTATGCTGTACAGATTATGCTCACAAATGTTACAGTCTGCAGTCCATCATAAACTCCTTTTATTCCTGTTATTTCTTGAGCTATCTGGTGTCGATCAGAGGAGGACAGGTTCCCCTTTTGAGTATAGGTTCCTCCAAACTGAGGGAGTTTACCTTGCCATGCTCCCCTTTGGTTTGCTTAAAGGGGGCTTGGGCCCAGAGCTCTGCTGTTGTGAAAAGTGCTAGATAAATACTTTTAAAGTGAAACTGAATCACATTGGATTAGAGGTCACTCTTCATGTTTGAATGATGTGAATGGTGAAAAAAAGCCCCTGAATCAGTGAATTATTCATTCTTTTCACATTAAACTCGTTTATGAATCTGATGCCAAACAACAAACTGCTGTTTTGAGGAATTAGGTATTGACACTAAATAAAGAACAGTTTCCATTTTGTGATTCTAGAAAAGAAAGATACACCTTTTCCTGTGAAATGGGAAGTCAGACAGCTCGTTTGACAAAACTAAAGCTGGCAGTATTTGTAGCGTTAGTCCAGGTAATATGCGACAGACCATTCCTGCGGTATAGTCAAAAGCAATTCTTCCAATTTGTGGTTAATCATGCAATTACATTTTATATTTAGACTATATTTAGAATTAGTTAATATTGCAATATGAAGTTGATGAACAGCACCCCATTATCAAATAAGAAGCAGAAAAGGACAAGCTACATAACTATCACTTTGTTCAGTACATTAATATTTTGCCATAGTCATTCATACCTGTACAGTACAGTGCAATTTCTGTGCTCTGCCCCTGACATTTCTAAGGTGGGATATGCAGAGAGGATTATGGGCCTTCTCAACAGCCCAAAAGCGTAGTGGTATACAAGTGGGACTCCACTGATCATTCTTTCCTCAAACACTACCTTCATCATTTTCATTTAGGTGCTTTGCCATAAACGTACATAAAGGGACTTCAGCTCACCTCTTCTGGAGATATTGACAGATCTGCGTGTGGGTCCACCACGTTCCAGTGTACAGGAGTTCTGCTCTCCATTAATATACAGATGACGAACCTTACAGAGAGAGATTTACTCATTAAAACAGTCAGGTGTGATCATTTCTCTTTTGCATTCTGAATGTTTACCTGGAGATGAGCCAGAAGGCAAAGAAAATGTGTGTAAAACCGTCCTATTAGATCTAATAGTTAGTGACCTCACCTGGTGTGGTCGGACACAGCTGGAGTTGAGGTTGGGGTAGCGGGTTGCTGGGTCTATGGTGTACTGCTCAAAGTTCTTTGTGATGTTTTCTGCGGTGGTCTGAGGTAGCAATCTGTAGATACTCTCCCTATAGCAAGAGAGTTTGGTTACTGCACATTATGATTAAGTGTTCATACTGGTCAGAATTGGTTCAAGGTGTTGTGTTCTAGGCTTTCCCGCAGCTAGAGCTGTGGAGGGGTGAGTTTCCATGCAGACCTGCCCACAATCCAGTGCTTTTACTTTATCTGACTGAGGCTTTAGTTTAGCTGGGCTGTGTCCCAAATCCCACACTACCACACTAGCCACCATAAGAAGTGCATTCGTTGATGCAGGTGCCATGCAGCCATGTAACGTTAAATTTTACAGCTTTAAATGAATGTTTGAATGGTTTAATAGCGAGATTAATACTTGGATTTAAGGATCCAGTGGCTAGATATGTTTCCCCCACTAGTGCATGGATCATGCAGGACCAGTCTTGTGCAGACCTCTGAATGCAGCCTTCTGTCATATGTGCATCATGCATCCCCTCTATTCCCTCCTTTTGGTTTGATTGCAACTGAACTACAACTGAAGTATAAACACATCCTAATATGGATGTTTTCCACTTGTCAGAGAAATTGCTCATGAATCGAGAGGGTTAAGGGTCATATTACTGTCGTCCTTCGGATTTTCAAGCAAACAAGCACCAAAGCTGATCATTTCCTTCAGGTCTAACTTCTGTGGGAGAGGTTAGAAACATCTAATGCTGTAAAAATAAGAAACTTTTCACAGCAATCATCAGTTAGGAGGTAACTCTGACCTCTCAGACAGGATCTCCAAAGGGGCTTTGCCTTGAGCCCAACCCTGCACCATCCACACAGTGTCAAACGCAGCCAGGAAGCCTCGAGCACATCCTGTTCCCATTGGCCAAAAGGGCTAAGAAACAGAAAACACAGTATTTTAACAGTTTAACAGGGCTTCACGGTTAATAGCCAAATCTCTCACATGTGAAATTGAACAACCACATTTGAAGCCAGAGTGAATATTAGGATTCTGTGTTCGCTCCATGCGGGGACCACAGATCAAACGGACACCGTCATCTGACAAGCCAAGGAATTTAATCGTTTCCTGCTCAGACTCTCTGATGATGAACATGAAGCAGCATGTTTTGGACCCAGTTATAAACTGACAGCATACTAAAGCACACAGTGTTGCTTCTGCCTCTGTAACCAGTGTACTAACCAGTGATACTCAAATGCACTCAAATGGTGTTTAAACATGGCAAAAAGCATGTGATTAAGTGAGAGGAAGCAAGATGATAAACTCCCTGTATATATTTACATTTCAAATATAAACAGAATGGACATCTAAACCAAGATTGTAGATCTACAGTAAAAACTGGTCAGCTATACATCTCCAGCAAATAATACAGCAGCGTCTCTGCCCACCTCCAGCAGGCTGTCTCCAACCAGAGCCACCAGTAGCTGATGGCCGTTCTTCTCTCTGACCAGTGCCGCATTCTCCGAGGCATACATGCATGTGAAGTCAAACATGGCCACGTCAGGCTGCCCATAGTGATTGATGGCATAGTCCAGTGATGGCAGTTGATAATTAGTGCCAAAGTCTGCGGCTTCTCGAGCATACGAGAGTAAAGCCTCCTGGTTCACATTGTCACTGTGTAGGAGTCGCTCTGTCTCTATATAGTCCTGTTGAGGGGGGGTGAGAGAGAGGGGGAGAGAGGGAGAGGGGAATGGGTAAAAAAGAAAAATCAAATTAATTAATTAAAATTGGAAATTAATTTGCATTTAAAATGGCAACACATTTTTGACTGGTCAATAATTACACAATTATCTGAACTATGAATTATTTGCAGTTAATTGAGCTTAAACTGTTTCTGTTGTCAGTTGGGAGTCTTTCTAAATACGCATAGATAGGAAGCAACTCCCTATATGACCAAAAGTGTGTGGCTACCCTTCCCAATTATTGATTTTAGGCGATCCAGTCACACTCCTTGCTAACTGGTGTATAAAGTCAAGCCCATGGCCATACACAGTCTCTATGCACAACCACTGGTGTCAAGTCACTGAGCTCTTCTGTAAGACCTGTTCTGTTACCAAAGAGAAAAAGTGCCTATTCAGAGACACACACTTAAAGAACTGTTACAGAAGAATGACAAGACATTCATGTTATATAGACAAAAGTATTGGGACACCTGCTCATTTAACCTCAAGAGAGTTTTTCCAGAATTTGTTGGAGTAACTGCCTCTACTAGGCTTTTTTACTAGATTCTCAAGCATTGCTGTGAGGACACTGGCAACAGAACGGGTCTTACTGAAGAGCTCAGTGACCTGACGTTTATGAAATTTCCGCCCTGCAAGAGCTGCTCTGGTCAACTGTAACTGCTGTTTTAAAGCTACAGTTTTAAAGCTACGGTTTTAAAGCTATTGTAAAATGCTAGCTTCTTAGAGCAACAGCTCAGTCATGATAACCCACAGACCAAGGTCCACTGACCAAGTTCGTGTGGAGCATGGATTGCCAGCCAGGCCTCTGCAGAAGAATGAAGGATGTTAAACGTGTGTGTGATGGTCAGTTGTCCATTTAATCCAGGTATTTGGCTCATTTACCCACTTTAAATGGCTGTACCTGTTTACAAGTAGATCTTTTTCCTATGTTACAACAACTGACACACCGGCTGATACAAACAAACCACTCTGTAGCCCTCTAAACCTTCATTCAGTGAGAGCACGTGGTTCTGTAGGCCCTCGAAATCTCCAGAGCTTCACCCATTCTGGGAACAGTGCACGCATGAGACAGCTGAGAGCGTTTGCTTGAGCTCTGGAGTAACGACGGACTTCCCAACAGGGTCCATTTAAGAATAAAACTCTCTCGTCACGTCTCTCTAATCTGCTCCGAGAGCACACCACCACCCTGCAGACTGGAGAGAAACTCGTGGCCAATTTTACCCACACAAGTGCAGCGAGTGATGCCGCTCAAGGGATTCAAACAGAATGTGGCCATGGCTGCTATTATTCCCTGTACACAGACAGACAGTTGAACCGGCACCAAGAAAAGAAATGTTTAGTGGGATGCTGGATGCCTCCACATTCACACCTCACTTACGTGAATGATAACACCTTTGTCCAACAAACTCTGTTTCTTTGCAGTCATCACAAAGTAGTGTGTGTTGTCCTTATAATACACAATGTTCTCCAAGTCAACCCCTGTATAAAAAAACAGAAGGAAACCCTGAGTACATCTGTGGCGATGGCTTAATGACAGGGTTTAAATGAATCACATACGACCGGTTTTGTTAATAATCTAATGAGAATTGGCAACATGAATACATACACACCCCAGCGGTCTTATTAACTTTGATGCTGTAGTGGTTGTGTATGTATACCCTGTGTTTACACAATTTACAGTCATAATCTTGCGGTGAGAATACAGTGATCTTGACTCACACTCCCCACTTTAGTACTGGAAAATTTCCCATCTAATTACTACCCGTGTGTCAGCGCTACAATAACAAGCTCTTTCCTGCAAGTCCGGGTTATTAACAAGGTGTTGCCTCGTTTGACTTCCAGGTTTAGCTTAATACATGTAAACACTTCACACCAAAGAGAAAAAGTGCCTATTCAGAGAGCCAAATTAACAGTACTGTTACAGATATATGGACAAAAGTATTGGAACATCTGCTCATTTCTGCTCATTTCTGGTTTCCTTCAAAATCAAGGGACAAAGTTTATCCTGATTTTGTTAGAGTAACTGTCTCTACCAACAGGGAAGGCTTTTTACTAGATTCTCACAGCATTGCTGTAAGGATTTGATTGCATTCTGTGACAAAAGCAATTACTGAACTTGTGTAAAAAATGAGAGGACTGCTCAAAACACCCCTTGTTCTAAAAAGCTGCCGTCCTGCAGTTTTCAACTCCAACCTAAATCTAAGGCACCAACGATTTGGATCAGGTGGGGTGGATTAAGGTTGGATCCAAAGTCTGAGCAGGAGCGGAAAGCACTGAGCCCCAGCCAAACACATACGTATATGTAAGGTAAGAGCACAACCTGGTAGACAGAGAGAGAGAGACAGAGAGACAGACAGAGAGAGAGAGACAGAGAGACACAGACAGAGAGACACAGACAGAGAGAGAGAGAGAGAGAGAGAGAGAGAAAAGCAAATTGGGAGCTCACCAGTCTCCTCCTTCAGCTCTAGGAAGAATTTCTGGTTGAAAATGAAGGCCACTCCACTGATCTCTTCTACTTTTGCCTCTGCTGTTGTGTTGCGGTTCACAAAGTTGGCCGTAATGGCGATGGCCAGCTTACCGCGGAACTCCTTCCTCTTAAAACCTATAAAACAAACAAAACAAACTTATTTGATATAAGGTTGTGTCAAAAGCTGTTTTTTTTGTTTTAAGTAACTTATGGGACACAGTTCAACAATCTGAAGCGACATTTCTGAAACGTCTTCAATATTTACAAAAACACCAACTTGCATAACTTTATTGCTTTCTCAACCATCTCTTCATTTTAACCCTTTATGTAAATGTATATAGTTGTAAAGTAAAAGGTAAAACTAAGCTTATCTAGTAACTAAGATTATCTAATAATGCAAACCGCTTGTCTAATAACAGCAGTTATGGTTTTATAAGATTAGTAAGGCTGACATTTCAAGCACATGTCCGAAGTGCAGAGTGCGACACCCAGACTAATTAACTAAGTTTACTCAGTAATCAGACTGGAGTAAATGAGAACCGTTTTTCATGTCCTTTAATGGACACGACTGCGCACCCAGCAGGCAATGCCAACCCTGTCCCTCATTTACACGACTGCTCCTCTGAGCACAAGGCTTTAAAGTGGAGATATCCATTAGCCAGCATGGAAGGTAAAGGTCATAAGTTCAATTTACTGCACTACAGCCAGCCATGCTGGAATATTCACCTGTTTTAGTCCAGCTTATAAAATACTAAAACTTTAAATAATCACACAATTACATTAAACTATTATCATTAATACAACTGTAATGTTATGGTCAAATTTGGGAATAATTCCCAAAGTAAAAAGAATAAAAACTGAAACCAAAAATATCGAAAAATATAATAATTAAGGAAACAGCAGGACCGGTTCTAAAGCATTATAACAGCCCTCATTCAGACAAAAGGCTCAGGAACAATTAGAGGAACGGGAGTGAAAGTGGCCCAAGCATATCTGTGGCAACAGGAAGCACGGGACAGACTGAAAGGAGCATCACGCAGGCAGGAACAGGGCTGGCAGACACGCTTCCTACCACAGACAAAGAGATGAGTGGGGGTTTGACAGTCAAATGTGGGACAGATCATTTGGATGACCATAAGACATTAGGTCATCCTGTCTTGCAGGGTGGAGAGAGAGAAAAAAAAAGCCCCCAAAAAATGAAAAACAGGTACTGTGATGCAAAGGTGGGCCATCTTGTGATAAGTGATTCCTGTAAACCTGCTCAGTTTTAGTCATCAGGACACAATTTGAATGATAAACAAATGTCTGGATGTCCAGAGTGAAATGCACTCGTCTTTGTATA
Source organism: Salminus brasiliensis (assembly GCF_030463535.1). Taxonomy (NCBI): domain Eukaryota; kingdom Metazoa; phylum Chordata; class Actinopteri; order Characiformes; family Bryconidae; genus Salminus; species Salminus brasiliensis. The sequence continues at coordinate 5,106,113 of NC_132896.1, read as the reverse complement.
TTTTGTATTTAATACATGACATTTTTTTGGCATTTATGCAGAGCAACGTCCAAGAATACGTGTATTACAGAGGCGGGCCAATGCTGGGAGTCTTGCCCAAGGACTCTACATTGGTGTAGCACAGCATCCTCACCCAGACCAGAAATCGAACCCCGGCTTTCCACATGGTGCAGTAATTTAATAGTGGGTAGTGAAGTTATCCGATGCACCAGACTAACCACACAGTACTTTTTAACCAATTAAAAATATCAGCTGTTCTTTCCATTATGCAAATAATTCATGACAAATGGACTAATCTGCGGTCTAAAATGACTATAATAAAAAAGAAGCTATTCCTAAACTATGAGTTTTTGCTATAAGAGGAATGACCTGTTTCTATTCTCCGTTCATCTGCTGCCATCTGCCTTTGTTGACTTTTCCGGAGCCGATTAATTTGACACAATGGGACACTTAAAATAAGTTGGTTTTTTTAAGCAAGGTCATTGAGGAACCACTTTAGGTTCCATATTTGTAATGGAGATGTTTGTAATGGATATGTACGTGTGTATGTATGAAGAACCTGGTTTAAAATGACCTTTTCAACATTCAACGTTCATGAAACCAAAAGCAGTTCTCCTATAGTACCACTTAAAGCATCTTTATTTTTAGTAGTGAAGGGGTAAGGGTCTCCATAATTGAGAACCAGCCTGGAAATCCTACAACGCTGATGTATACATACAGTCTCATGTTTGCAGTTTCTGGAACACTCTGTAATTAGTCTAGAATACTCCTCAGACAGGAAAAAGATCCATTTCTAGTTTCAGAAGGAAATACACATTTGGAATGGGAGGCTTTAGTTTATTTGGGAACATCCTAAAATAAATCTTCAGTATGTGCAGCTGGGACCAGTTCATTTTACTAGGACCGTTTCCTGCATTTCTCAACACACAGGGATAAGGTTACAGGGTGAGGTTCTGCATTACAGCTACATTACTGCATTCTGTGCACGGTTCAAGATCTGACCTAGAGAGGCAATGACCAAAACAACTGACCACATTTGCAGAAGTCCAGGCGCCTGCACAGTGATAAGATAAAGAATGGAGTGAGCAATGCCTTTTCCTTCTAGGTTCATCTTCACTATTATACTTAAGGGGTGGAGAGAATTATAATGACCTTTCACTGATCAGCTTCTGTGCAACGGTCAACTGAAGCAGTAAACCACTCGGATCATGATGTAAGCAGCACAATGTGACACATCGTGAGGAGTCTTATGGCTTTTATAAAAAAAAAGCTCTAAAGTGTAGTTTGTTATCTGTAGGCTGTTATTGCCCAGAAACATCAGTCACAGATTATTTCACTAACCGCACAATGGCTTGGTGTACCAATTCAGAATTCATTAGGATAGAGTTAGGAAGCACAACTGTGGGTTTATTAATAATAATAATCATAATACTCATAGAGGCTGAGGTGCAGCAATGGTCTATTCATGCCAAGTCATTCAGTCAAGCATTTTAAAAGAGAAACCAAGGTTTAATTCCACATTATTCATAATTACAGCTGACAAATAAACCGTTAGTGTTCCTAAACCTCATGGCTTAACTAAACTTTTTCCCTCATGCTCCCCTAGGAGGATACAGTGCTTCTCTTAAAGTGGCTGTACCTAATTATACCGAGCCTGCAATAGCGCTGTTAGATCACAACTATAGACAGAAGAAACCTTTTTATTTATCCAGAATCAACTTTAAAACTAGCTATTTAAAACAAGCTCATAGTGATCTTATCTGGTCTTCCTGAAAAAGTGTAGCTCACCATCTAGAGTGCTTCTCCGTCCATCTGCTCCGATTAGAACATCAAAATTGTAGTCGGAGATGGGGTGACCATCAGGACGTATTTCTGCCCTCCATCCAATCCCTGCAAGATATGTTGAAATGGATACACGTTCAGCTAAACCGATTAAACACCAAACACTTAAATGTGTTCGCAACTCCATTATGATCATGATGCTAAATTATCAACTATTATCTATGAGGGTGAGGGTCAAATAAGGGCACAGCCATCAACTCCAACAAAGAAAGAAAAAGAAAAGTGGCTCAGCAGTCTTGTGTGCTACCACTTTGGCCCTGGGGGTCACGAGTTCGACTCTTGAGCCATGCCTCATCACTCTGGTGCATCACAGCTGGTGCGATGGAGCTGGGGAACCACAACTTTCCTCAGAGTGTGTTGGCGTGCTAGACAATGACGCATCTGCAATAGGCTGAAAAGAGGTGGTAGCCATCTTCTCACATATGAGAGGAGACATGTATTAAGTTCTTAACCTCCAAGAGTGGTGGAATTACGAACAGATGAGTTAATATGGAGTACCAAACTGGGAGTAAAGCTAAAGGTCTAGTCTTTGTTCAGAAAACAGTTATTTTTTGTGAAAAACAAAAAAGTATCAAGTAAAATACTGATTAAACAAAATTGATAATTTATAAAATAATTAAAATAAGTAATCTAAAAAAAGATTTTATGTGCAACATACATGGCACGGAAGAAGTACAGGACCGCATGGAAAGCAATCAGGGAACATTCAGCATGGTGGTCAACAACACAGGAGCATCAGCTTACTGGAAAATGCAGGCTCAGTATTCCGCCAGCGTACATCACCTTTGTAATGGGACAGAAGCTGGGCAGGCTTTCGTTGTTCGCTGGAGCTGCATAGCTAGAGAGGTGCCGTATGGACCCTGACGGCCCACGCTCTATATATAGAGCCGAGCTGAAAGCTTATCATTGGTACAATGTGCAAGCGGTGAGTGGCAATGACGCGCAAGAGCAATGGAAACCTTCTCAGTATCATGGTTCCCCATGCAGCGGGTGTATGCAAGAATGCAAGACCACGATTACATGGAGCTTCTATAGTATTACACTCTGGGAGGGTTGGGGCACAAGCATGCACAACTTTAAAAACACATGATGAGCTTTAACTGAATTTGGGAAAAAAAAATTATAATCAACTATAATCGATTATTATTATAATGCTCAAAAAAAAAAAAAAAAAAACATGCACTCATTTGTTTAAATATAAAAATACAATTAAGTCACTTGTGACCATCCCCCTCCCACCCCACATCGCACATCATTAAAAGGTAAGGTCCAACTCTTCCCTCCGTTACCTTTAGGAATCAGATCCTACCAGCCAATATACACCCATCAGCCATAAAATAGCACCATCTGCCTAATACTGAGTAGACACCCCCCCCCCTTTTGCAGGGACTACTACATGTTATGAGCATTCAAGGCATGGCCTCCACAAGACCTCTGAAGGCATCCTGTGGTATCTGGCACCAAGAAGTTAGCAGCAGAGCCTTTAAGTCCTGTAAGGTAGGAGGTGGGACCTCCATGGATCATGATCACGGATCAACAAGCTTTAGGTGCCCATGAAGTGTGCACTTTCTTGGACAAATCCTGCATCTTGTAGTTGTGTGGATCCGCTGGGATTTCACAGAGTTCAGTGTTTGAACTTTCCATGTCTTGTATTGCTGTTACTATTAAAACAAAGCAAACTGAAGGCCACAGACCTGGATGCGGGTGCCTTACACAAGCATTTAATAAAAGTCCAAACTGACCTGTCCGTCGTTCTCAAACCACACAGTCCGCATGTGTGTGTTCTCTAAAGTAAAGATTTCCAACTAAACTAAATGTCTCTCATACCGTTCCAGAGCTAACTTTATTCCCCACCCTGGACCGTGAACAAACCAAGCAGGATGTCATGATGGTTCGTTTCTCAGAAGCGTCCCCATTTCCAGCAGCCTCTCTGTGAAATGTCCGCATGGTGACAAGTCCAAGAGCAAGTCCAAGCCTTCTTAAGTGAGCAATGCACAGAGATTACTCTGCTTGATCCTTCAAAAGGTTGCAGGGTCAACAGGTATTTGCTCCAAGCCTGCACTCCACCGGCAGCTTTGCACTTTTCAGTGAACATAGGGTGCTGTGGTGCTAGAAAAACCTTGAGTCCATGAACGCAGAGATGGATCACATCTATGGTTTAAACATGAGAAGCTGGAATAGTGACGTCTGAAGAATACAAGAGCAAATGGATCTATTCAGAGTTAATGGTGGCCCAACTGTCCGGCCCAACGCTGATGGAAGATTGACAGTCAGAGTCTCCTGCTACCTGCCTCAGACCAGCTGCCCACCCTCCACTACAGACCACAGTGAAGTTTACATAACTATTAATCTAATTGTGTCTATTATTATTATGAACCTTAATGAACAATCTCCCATGAGCTGTCCCAATGATCTGTTCTGCTGTCCTGACCACACAATGCAGATCCTTTCTCTGAGACCGTACAGCTGGAATACCACACAATTGGGAGAGGATGCCCTCAATGGTGCTGCAGTAGAAGCTTTTGTGGAAGTAGACCATTTTCAGCTTCAAGTAGTACAGCCTTTGTGGTGCATTCTTTGAGTATGAGGTGTTAGGAGACCATGGTTGATGTTTGTTAATGTGGACACTGAGGTACTTCACTCTCCACACATTCTACAGTCAGTGTCATTTATTTGTGGTTTTGACCAGAGGAGGAGGATCACCCTTGGTCTTGGTTCTTCCCAAGGTCTCTTCCCCTAGCTTTGAGGGAGTTTCTCTTACCACTGTGGTCTTTAGCTTCCTCTTTTTTTTTTATTTCAGAATTTCTGCAAAGCTGCTTTGCGTAATCAGTTGTAAAAAGCACCATACAAATAACTTTGACTTGATTTGAACAGACCTAACTTTTCCTAAGCAGGTTGTTTTTAATTGATAGTAAAATAGCAACTTAAAGAGCAACAGAAGGTTCAGTATTTATCATGCAGCAAGGGTAAATAAGAACATAAGAGCATGATCCCATGGCACTGCACTCTTGAAGGCCTTAGGGTTGGACCCATTAAAATGTACAATCCTGCTACTGGATGGCGAAACTGGATGGGAAGCAGATGTTAAGCAAACGCTTGTGATCTCCTCACCATCATTTCCCTGTTCTTCAGGTGGCTCCAGGAGATTGAGGAACTCGACATTGACGTGCACCTCCACCCCCAAAATCAGACTCACCTTCAGCAGGATCAGCTGCAGCTGACGAATACCTGAAAACCACAGAAGAACAAGAACATCATAACACCACAACAAAACAGTAAAGTATTAAGAGCTTTACGTGTATGAAGACACTGGATGATCGACACTTACTGATATGGTCTATGGCTCCAGCACAGAACTTCCCATAGAACTTCTTCGCTCCAAGGTTCCGGAGGTCTTGAATGGTAAAAGGCCAAAGGTGGAGAACATTATTCCTGGAGAAGGTGTCTCTCTTCTCGATCACCACAACCTTGGCTCCAAGCAGGGCTAGCTCTATGGCTGTACGCAATCCACAAGGACCTCCACCAATGATCAGACACTGAAGACAGATGGATTGAGGAAGGTAAGCAGAGCCATAAACATTGGGACAACACTGGTTATTGCTCACTGGAGACTTTCCCCAGATACAAAAGAAAAAGAAGACTATGAACTTGATCAGTTCAGTTATGCGTAGACCACCTTAGAAGGATACGCCGGGTTAGCGTAAGGTCCACATTTGTGTGTTTATACACACACTCCAACACTCTGAAGAAGGAGTTCATTCACCTTTGAACTGATCTTGGTCAACACTTTGCAGCAGCAGCCAAATAATTCCTCATGTTTTTCACTGGTAGTTCTAATCTGGGCAAATCCAAACAAGTTCACAGTATCACCTAAAGTACTCTCAAGAGGATTTAAGTCTTGCATGCAAGCTTTAAATGGTCCATGGCGGCCAAGCAAGGCCCAGCAGACTGACGGCCTGTTCGAACAGATGAGTTGGAGATGTCTGCATGCACACTAACACACTAACAGCTGCATGGAAGTGGTCTGGATTAAGTGATCAGAGGGATCTCATAAGTACATACAGACTGTTTTTGTACAATAAAAGCATGAGTCATGGGTACTGTCATCTGTGGTGTTTACCCTGCACAATAACCAGCTGCTGAGTCCATAAAAGGCTTTAACTGAACAATGTTCGAGACAGTGACCTAATGACGTTGCATCATGCTTTATTAGGAGGAGTTTGATTAGATAGGGAAGGGCTGGGAAGACTAGCAAGGTGTGTCGCTACCAAGCCAAAAAAGGAAGTGTTGAGAAAGGTGTAAAGGCAAAGACTGCTGATTGGACTGTACTTGGCAAATTTTAGGTCCATATACATTCAGGTTTCTGGGTTTTTGCACAGAGCAGCATCACGTCAATGATAAGTAATAAGTAACAGATCATCATCATAGACCCGATAGACCTTGTAGGCCAATGATTTATGGACATAAGAAAAATGCATGTCTAATTTTAGTTTGTGAACTGTTTTTAAACTCTGAAAGTAGCACTAGTCTTTGGGCCTGTTTATACCTGGCTGTAACAGACATATTGTATCTGGATCTACATGGATCAGATTCTGTTCACACAGGTTATTAAAATGCGACCCCAGTGTCACCAGATGAGATGAGATTTTCCTTTTCAGGTAAAAAGCCTAAATTCAGCCATGTCACTCCACTGCTGCGTTCTCTCTCCACTGGCTTCCTGTAGCTGCTTCCTGCATCAGATTCAAAACCCTGACGCTGGCCTACAAAGCCAAGACTGGACCAGCCCCTCCGTACTTGATGGCAATGGTCAAAAGCCGGTCTGCACCAAGAGCCCTTCCAGCTTCAAGTACGGCTCGGCTCGACCCGCCATCCCTCAAAATCCACGGAAGACAAGCGTCCAGACTCCAGGTGTAACGAGCTGCCCCTGGGTGTCCGAACGGCTGAGTCGCTCGCTGTCTTCAAACGCAGACTGAAGACCCACCTCTTCAGAGAGTACTTGGACGAATAGTTCTATGGTCGCCTTATTGTATTGTGTTTAGTAATGTCTAAGCTTAGAGGTATCCTTTGAATTATTAGCCTATTCTAACTAGCTAAGGTTTCTTTCTTGGGTAAATAGCAAAGCACTTTGTAAGTCGCTCTGGATAAGAGCGTCTGCTAAATGCCATGAATGTAATGTAATGTAAAAAAGCCACACCAACCCGTACATCACACATATTTTACTTCCTGTTAACAACAGCCTCTCATCAAAAATGATCCTTCTCTGGGAAACTGAACAGATTAGAGGAGATTTCCCGCAGTCCCATAACGAAAGTGAGAACGCAAAAGAGAAGCCAAGATCCACAGTGAAAAGGTTGTTTTTTCGAGCATGTACGGCCTTGCAACCTCATAACGAAAATATGCTCTGTAACACAGCTCTGTGTCTCAAACCAGCTTCCCCATCAAGCTACATCATCTCAGTAAAGCATGACCGCACTAGAAACCAAGAGGTCACTGTACTGCAATGCTGTGGTATCTCTGTGTGGGCATAATGTGGGGGCTTCCTGCGAGAGTCTGACCAGGTTTCCTGGGCACCAACACTGGAGGAAGTACCCCTCCCCTCTGAAGGCCGCAAATGTTTGTTTCTTTCCAGTCTGGATGGCATTTAGAAGAGCGCTTAAGTACAGAAAAGCTAACAGAGACTCCCTCTGACCCACAGAGCCAGGCTAAAGGATTAGGCTAAGCTCCCTCAGGCCTGGGGGACTACCAGGTGTTCAGAGACTGAGAAAAGAGCCAAGAAAAGAATCTGGGTGACTGAGATCGGATATTTGCTGAAATTGTCCTTTTAAATGAGGTTAAGGTGATTATATTAATAATCAGGTAATCTACAGATTCTTTTTGACTCATAATTGAGCATTCAGAGTTTAAAATAATACCGAAACAGAGCTGGCATTGACGGTACCAGGTACAGTACCACACTAATTACAGTCAATGGAGCATCAACAGGAATCTGAAGCTGTGGTTTTAAAAAGGTACACTTGCTACATAAAATGCTGCTTTAAATGGATTAAAAATAATAAAATAAAATAAGGATCACTATGTGGAAAAACAATGATATAACCAAGTGTATAAACCACTGTGTCTGATTACATACACAATATTAAAATGCTTAAAATAGAAATTCCCTAAAAAATGCCAATATTTTGAAAATCAATGTGCAGATTACAGATTAGCCCATGCTGAACTTTAAGAGCTTTACATTGACCAAGAACTACGTTCTGTTTGCGAGAACAAGGTTAAACATGTTCATTTCCCAGATAAACAGACAGGCATGAACATGCACACATTCACGTCCCCAGACACAAGAGACAAAGCACATGAACTGTAGTACATACGCAAACAACAACCTACCATTTAAGCCAATTCACAACACTGACCTACTGCTATAGTAACACATTAAACTGCTGTATTTACTACAGACCAATAAAACTCCAGCATGTTCTCGTAGCTCTCTTAGCAGCCTAGCTGTGGTTGTCCCAGTTTACGGCCTCCTATCAGCTCCTTATCAAAGTCCTGGGGAGCAATGAAGTCATGCTAGCACTACACCACAGAACCTCAGCGTTTACAGTCAACATTCAGGTGATTTACACTCGCGTGAGCAAAGCTGGGGACTGGATTTAAAGTAATATTTTATATTAATGAACAGAGTAGATAGTTGCTGACGTTTTACGGCCTTGTTCATGTAGGGCCGAAGCAGATTCTAGGGAAAAAAAAAAACATGCTCCAACACACCTCACCTTCGTCAGCTCTGCTAATTAACAACCCATTCATTATTCACAGCAATGGACACACTGTTTATAGGTCAGCGTTACAGTGGGTTTAGTCACAGTAAGTTAACTCCTAAAACCCTGTACCTAGGCCCACCCTTCAGTTCTTCAGCCTAATAATTACATAATTAACATTAACAACAGTTTCATGGACCCGAAAATAGAACCCTGTGGGACCTTGTGCAAAGCAATAAACCTAGGTTTCAACAAAATAATGCTCCATGATCTCTTAAAAAGTGTAGAAACTTAATCTTCATTAAAGATATCACTACAGTCATGGCAAACCAGTAAATATCTGAATATTCTGGAACGTCAGTAAATGCAGCTCTCGACTGACAACACTGCACACTTGCTTATATACAAATAAAGATAAGCTGATAATCTATTAGATTTGCTGAAATTTAAGCATGTATTTGCACTTGCCATGTTTATGTATTTTACTGACCCGGTATGTCAAGAGGCTAAAAAGAAGCTCTTAAGGAGCCACAGGCCCACTATGAAGCCTGCAAAAGCCACTGAACCTTATAACAGACACTCTGACCAGTTCGACTGTCACTTCAGTGACCATGACAAAAGGGAACACACTGATCCCACAATGTCCACTTCCTATACTCACAGGACAAAAACAAAAAAAGAGAAGAGCAGAAATATGCATCAGTATCACATGCAGATCAGTTGAATCCGGCCAAAATGATTTGACTAACAAAAGACGTGCAAATGAGCTGGCATTTGACTGCTGTCTCTCGTATCTAACCAACTTTTCCTGTATTTTACAACAACGATGTTCATACTGAGCACAGCACAAAAAGACCAAAGCTATTAGTTCAACTGTTGATGAGATTCCTACAATAATTATACATCATATCTGCACGGACAAGCATGTCATTTGCATTCAAAATATCACCAAACAAATGTTTATCAAATCAAACTTCTTATTTTCAGGATTGTCCCTGTGTGCACATCCCTGTTTATTGATGGTGGTTGGTGTGGCACAACAGATAACACCACTACCTGCCAGTGAGCTACCACACCACGTGGGAGACTGGGCTTCGATTCCCAGTCTGGGTGACCGTGACCACCAATAAGAGTCCTTGGGCAAGACTCATAACATTACATTGACCCAACTCTGTAATACGAGTAACCCTGTAAGTCGCTCTGGATAAGAATGTTTACCTAAGATATGTATTCAGAATAAACCTGACTTTTTAGTAACATTGTATGTTTTGTGTGCATCTCCAAGTTTGCCTTACCACCCAGTCACGCCACAACACCACAAGCTGTTTGGTCTATGAATAAAGTACTATTGCTATAAATGCAATTACAACATCATTTGAGCCTTTGGAGCAGCAAACCACAAAAAGATGACTTTTTACATTTTCATGCAAGACAGTGTTTGTCAAGCTCAGACCAACCACTCTGTCACACAAACTGGATAAGGTTTTTTTTATTTTATAATTATTATTATTATAATTATTTTTTGTTTTTTTAAACACAATTAATGCAAAGAACTTTTTTTGGCAAATTTGTTGGCATGTGTACTAGGTCAGGAATTTGACTACATGAAAAACTGCGGCCATTTTAAGATGAGATTTACCACCCAGTCACATTTCACTGTGAATATAGCTCCCACGTCAGAAATAAAAAAAGATCATTAGTGATTTTATGCCTGAGGAGGAAAACGTGTTCTTGGTGGATGAAAATATGTGTTGTAGATATAAAAAAGAAAGAAATACATACATTACAATACAATAATACAAAGTTGCAACATGGAAAAGGCACCGGTTTGTAGAATGACTCCCTAAACCACAACAGAGCAGTGAACTGTGTAACTGCAGTGCATGAGTAAATCAACAGCAGTCCACAGAAAAGGATGTATTATGGGTAAAGAAGTGAGGAAATGAGGATGGTATACAAAGAAACCCATGTCTAACCTGCCTTCTAATGGAGACCAAGAATTCCCATTTTAATATATGCAGGAATTTCAGTACACAAAAATGTAGTTCTCATTAACATCCTTCAACATGTAGGCCATCCCCGCATACTGCGGTTTGGAATGGCATGAGTCGGACACAAAGCGTCGCTCTCTGGGGAAAGTTGTTGTGACGAGGGGACTTGTGATTAGGTCAGAAGGATTGGATGACAGGAGGTCAGATTACAGTGCAATCGCCTCATTTAAAATGAAATTTGGAGAACACACACTTACGGCAGTAGGAAGCTCACCATATCTAACATTTTCTTTCTGGCCAGAGTCTCAATGAATGCGGATCAGATCAGATTACAGTGTAGAAAATATCTTCTGCTTAAGTAGCTGGTGTATACCACATGCTTTGATGGGGTAGGAATGTAAACAGTTGGTTCTTTGTTAGTTTTTGAAATATTTCTATGAAATGATTCAGTTATACAGGAAAGTAAAAGGAGCACTTGTCTTCAGCATCTCTGAAATGGCAATCAGTCCATTCCAAGCAGCAATTTCTCTTCTAGATCCAAATTATTCAAAAATTCAAGCTGACCTAAATTTATTATTTTTTGGCATTATTTTAAGCTGGTCTTCAGATTTAGAACTTTTTATGACCAGTGAACCAACAGAAATGGCTAAATTGCTCAGAATAAAATAAACAGCCACATTGGTTTATATTAAATTTAAGTACCAAGTTAAGTAGTGTAGAGACAATTAGTAATTACTTCTATATCTCAAGTATTCCAACATGCCCTGATCAGGTTATTCTGCCCCCCAGATCTGATGCAATCTGTGTTTGTATAAATCATAGTTCAGCAAAATCCCTTAATTTTTAGTATCAGTTTCTATAATCAGACTTTCTGGACTGACTGATTTAGTTTAGTCAAGACTTTTCTTAAAATGATTTTTTATAGTGTTTAGTATCTTCTAATCCAGTCTGACTCTCCTCCCTGACCAATCAGCTCCCAGCTCCTTTACAACACTGCAGTCTGATCACTTCCTGTGTGAGTGCGTGTAAGGTGTGTAGTGGTACACACTCTGATATCTGTGGTTGTTGATCTACTGGTGTGTAGTAACTGGTTTATAGTGGGTGAATGTGCTGTGTGTGATCGGGGTTTCTATAGCGTGTGTATGTGTTAGCACTAGCCTTCACTCGGTTCTCAAAGGAGAGTGGTTCTCCGGTTCTCCTGCTGATAAAACAGAGCGTTTTAGTGAGTTTTATAAAGGGTCAGATTTTATGGTCTGTTTTCATGTCCCACTCTAGAATAGCTCTACACAGAACGTGCACGCTGCTGCCGGCCGGGGAATAATGTCAGTTGCTGGCGCCTTGAGGACACCAGCTGATGCTCTGAACAGGACTCAGAAGTGGATCAGGACTAAAATAGCAAATACCCGATCCATTAAAATATGCCTGATCGGCCCCGATCCACTGGATCGGATCAGGACATCCCTAATATTAACAATATCCAACAGAGCTTACTGTCTCTTTAAAATCAAGCACAAATCACATACCCGTGTGTCGGCACATGCTTTGCCTTTCTTGTACTCCTTGTGGCAGGCTCTTTTGTCCAGCTTGGCCCAGAGGGCCTTGGCCTTCCAGGAGGTGATAGCTGCTTTGAGACTGCTGTAGAAGCCTTGGTGGTCAGTGGTATCCAGCTCCAGCTGCCTGCACAAGACAGTGAAGGCCTGAAGGGTGCCTTTACATGTGGAGGCTTGCACAAAGTTCTCAAAGAGCTGGCTAGCCTGAGAGTTCCTCTCATCCTCAGTCTCCCCCATGGCTTTACTTTCCTCTCTCCCTCCGTCACACAGGGGGCGAGCTCAACGAAAGGATGCGGCTGGCATTCCGGGCGAATTCTGGAAGAAAACAAAATGCTTGTTTTATTTGGCCTGGAAAACACAGAATCACAGGACAAGTGGAGCACAGCAATCAGCTCTGTAGTTTTTTAATTAAATAGGGACTTTTGCAATATATTGGGTTCATAAATTCTGTAGTATGGACTGGTCAGCTGCTGTAATGTAGTGTAGTGTGCACCAACACTTCCTTTCCTTTCCTTTCCTTTTGGCAGGCTAGGGTTCAATTCCCTAGCCAGGCAAGCACACCACACTACACAAACCCTTTGGGTCCTTTGGCAACTCCTAACACTACATTCTCCTACCTGTGTAACACGATTTAGGTGCAAGTCGTCCTGGATGAAAGCATCAGACAATTGCAGAAAATGTAAATGTAAGCGTTGCCAGAATTCAAGCAAAATTCTCATTAAATGTAATGAGAAACTGTAGCTCACGACTGGTTAGTACATCCTTCAAATACTGTAGGTTAAGTTGGTGTGGTCTGAGCTTTAGGACACATCATTTAATCCTTTAAGGTTCAACCGGCAACCACAGCAGATGTAACAGCGTAGTGGATAACACCACTAACTTTGTGATTCAGTCTAATGTTTCAAAACCAGGACCAGCACACAACAGCAGTCTTTGGGTAAGACTTCTAACTCTACACTTGCCTGCCCTTTATTAGATTAGGGTCAACTGTATGGTCACTGAGAAAGCTCTAGTGCTGGTCAATGAAATGCTGTTAGCATCTAAAACACAAGTGCAAAGTACTGAACATACAAATAAATCACAATTGATGTGCAAATGAGGTGAAATGTATAAATCTATAATATAAATATTATATCCGAGACGCTCTGGATAAACCAAACACCAGACATGTAAATGTGCAACACAGTTGATTTCAGTAGCATAGCATTTTAAACTGCAAACTCACTGATGTAGTTAAAGCAACACTATGGTAAATGGGCATTTCTTGCTTCCGGGCTGCCCCAACGGTGTCATTTGCGTTTTATGCCACTCCTAAAGGATGTTTTTCTGGATAAGCTGAGAGATACAGAACCATCACAAAGCCAAAGAAGCATGTGGACCCTTGCAATAGTTATCCTGTCCCCTACAGCCCAGTTACATACTGCAGTTAGCAGCATGCGGAGTCTGGGGTAGCAACGACAGCGATACTATTCTTTAACCAATTTCAAATTCAAGGACTTTCCGTGACTTTTCAAGTAGCAAAAAAAATTAATTCCAGGACCAAAAATGTTCCCATAATTTTTTACGGGAATGTTTAGTCCAAGCTTTCCAGCTGAACGACTGTCCAGACAAAATACAAAAGGACAACAGAAGCTCATTACAATATTTTGAACTTTATATTTTATCTTTAATAATATATATATTAAATAACTATATATTTGATTTTTTTCAAATTTTGTTTATTCATTACTGGATTTTAACATTTATTTTCCATGACTTTCCAGGGTTTTCCAGGACCAGTATGAACCTTGCTTTTACAAGTCAATGAAGCATCAACAGATTTTGAAGCTGCTATTAGAAGTAAAAATGTTACATAATGCTGCTTTAATCTAAACTCCAACCATCCATTAGGTTGCAAGGAAAGAAGGACCATGCACTGCCATGAAATGCAAGTCCAGTAAGCACAATCCATTTGGAAAAAAATGGATATTATAGTCCTACTTTAACTGCATTGGACCACACTGAAATAAGAGGCCAAACACTGTCCAGCACAACCAACCACCAAAGTCCTAAACCTTTAGTACACTAATCAATTTACAATCACAGTGCAACTGGACATCAAGTTAAAGACACCCAGGGCTGCTCTAGATTTCTACACCACCACAGAACCACATTCAGCATTTCAGCATTCAGCTAAAATAGGTCACAGAGAGCATTTCTTTGCCGAATCCAGTCACATCAACTTAGCGGCATGAAGTGCTTGATAGGATTACTGCATGCAGTACAAAGTACAGGAACCAGAACAAAGGAATTTTTGGCCCAGGAGTGAAGGAGAGTTGGGTTTTGCTGAGATGGTGCCATTACAACTAGGCCGGTCACAAGGACTATTTATTTTATTTTATTTTTTTTGGAGGGGGGGGCATTCAATACCATTTTATGCCACTAATTATTATTTTTTAACATATTAGCCAAATAATAATGAATTGGAATTAGACTATGAAAACTATTAAGATACAACCACTGCTGTTAAATTGGATATAGTGGCTCATTCACATTAATGCGCTCTCCCCACCAAGTAAACACAATGGCCCATTTCGTGATCAGCCACACGTTGTGCGAAAAGGCAATAAGTACAGCAGGCCTAATTACAAAGTATTTTAGCATTAATAATACAAACATAAGGTCAAACTGGCCTAATTAGGAAAACAGATCCTAATTAGGCCGATAAGTTTAAGGCCACGGTAAGAAGGTTTATGCTTTCTGCCAGGGTGAACTTAACAAAAGCACCAATCCATCTTGGCTGAATGTCCCCTCAGTCCCTGTAGAGAACAGGACGCCAGCCTGGGTTTGAAAGAGGAGCTCATGGATATGGGGTTATTTGGATGGGTGTATGCAAAAAGATGAGCGAAATCAGAGATAACAAGCTCTGCACTAGCCCCTCAGTTTGCTGCTGTAAGGGTGCTGAGGGGGGCTACTTGATCAATTTTGGCACCCACAGTGACTTCTCATCTAGCAGCCAGAGGGCAACAGAAAAGCAGCGCAGCCTTCCGCATGTCCAGCACTGTTGGATAGACTCGCACGTTATCCTTTAATCTAGTTTTCTTCTCGGTTTCTTTCTTTCCTTTGAATCATAAACTCAACCTGACCTAAATCCTTTGACCTGGAATTCACACAGGACCCATGAATGCAACCTCAAAAATGACCATGATCAGCATGGCCTGGGAAAGCATTCTCCGCTATATTTAACCACAAGCTGAAAACGGCAGTGTGGAACTTGGTGTCTAAAGCAGCCGGAAACACTGGGCAAGATTACAGCTACAGCTATGTGGCCCTGCCTGCTGCATGTATGGCTGTACAACATAACCATAACATAAGCACAACCATGGACTTCTGGACCTGGTGGAATCACACAGCCAGACTGCAGGCCTATTTACGGGGAAGAATATAGACCTGTGTGTTAAACATTTTGGTTCATTTTTCTAACTCTATTCATTCTAATCTAAGGTGTGAGTCCCAATTAAATACAACATTAATTACTAACAAGTACTTTTTAAGTATGTAGTATAGACAAAGTTGAGCATACTCAGACATCCACTATGCATACTCCGAACCGGTCGGTTTTTGAGTGTGGTTACAATGGACACCATTTTCCCACAGCACAATGCAAAACGTAAAGTGAAGAGCTACTCGTCTGGAACAATTTCTAAAAATAAATAAATAAATAAATAAATAAATAAAGACACAAATACAGCGGCAATGGCGGCTGAAAAAACATGGTGTGGAAGCATTGCCATGCAAACATGCATCACTTCCTGTTGGTAGAAAAAGCACTGGTATGTTAATATTTAGTTCACTAACCTGCCAAACTCGCACCATCAAGATTAGTGAATTGTCTATACCTTCTAATATTAGTGTGTAGTACACAATTAGGATTTCTGTTAATCAAATACTTGCCTTAAAGATGGATAAACAGTAATGTGAGAATTTAGAACACCCCATGAAAACCTGTGTTTAATATATTTAAACATCTGGACATTTGATTATCATTTGAACAATATTGAGATATTACAGTAATATGAAAAAAACAAAAAAAAGTTAGAACACCCCACATTTATTACAACCTAATGTGTAGAATCAGGTGGACAACATCAGCTGCAGATGACCAGAACATGGTTAGAGAGGATTCTGGAGGGGCCCGTCTTACCTAAACCTTTTAATTGGTTTGCTCGTGATTGTTAAAGTGAGTGGTAAAGATCACCATGGGCAGATCCAAAGAGCTCTCGGAGGCCTTCAGAAAGAAGGTTGTAGACACATATTAGTGCAACAACTACAAACATGGCCAGGTCAGGCCACCCTAACAAGTTCAGCTTAAAGCAGACCACAATGTCATTACTGAACCCACACACAGGTTTTACCTCAGTTGCGGTCAAAGTACAGCATATCTACCATGAGAAAGAGACTAGCTTGACCATGGAAAGCGTGCAAGGGCAGGAAAAACTCAAGGGCAGGATTAAAGTTTGCCGGAGAACACCTGGACCAAGACCAGAGCAGATCTCAATTCTCAATCTTCTTGTCTGTACTTGTGTTATGGTGGACTTGTGAAACGTCATCAATCGCAGCCCAAGTTCTGTTCCATTCAGAAACCTGCCTCTTGCCAAGTACGGCGCAAGTGCCTGAATGTGTTCTTGCTTCACAAGAGTTATCAAGGATGCATCAGGAGGGGACTTGTTTAGACTTGGGGCAGCCAAATATCCCAGACACCACACTGCTGTTCCAACTGCAGAATGACCGTACGTGCCCTCCTGTCCCCGGGAGTCCTGTTCTTTGCCAAGTATGCTAGTCCAACCATGGTGTACTTTGTTGAGAAATGGGGAAGAACTTCTATACTTTCTATATTTATCTTCATTTACTTACTTCATTATACTTCATACCCTTCAGATTCTAGGCTTTCATTCATTTTGCTTTAAATTGTCCCGTCAGCACATGCCCAACTTAGAAATGACCTCTGGACAAAAAGTCCTTAGCAACTCCACAAAGACAGCCTAGCAATCTTTCAGTACTCTTTATGACCTGTTTTTCAATATAGTAGCCTGTGTTTAGAGGTTTTACCAAGAAAGCTGAGGGCATGTTCCAGTGGAAACAGCAATGGAGATACAGCCCCAAGTCCACTTCAGCCTGGAATTCACATGAACAAACCCGGTGACCTCAAAACACAGGATTAATCCCACATCATTAAATACAGCCATGAGAAACAGTGCGAGCAGTGGAGTGCATTTGCAGAATTTGTTTTTAATCTAAGAAAATTAAGCCAGATTTAATCAACTACTAGGTTGGAAGTAGGCCTGTAACCATAACTATTGTCTTGGATAATAAATTGTCATTTTTAGATAAAATATTTATATTATTTACAATATAATTGCATTTAATGCAGCTATACCCTTTTAAAGATGAATAAAACTTCAACAAACTGGCTTATTCACACTAATAAGTTCGGCTCACTCAATCTGTTTAAAGCCAAAATCCACACCAGAGCTGTGGAAGGAGACCTCGTCTCTCCACTGAAGCACCGGAGTGATGTCAATTTAGATATGTGACCAAGCTTGGTGTATTACCATTGTCCTATAAAGATGACCAATCACCTTTTGTGCTGTTAGTGGGCATGTTCTGCTACTTACTATACTGAGTGAGGTACTCTCAGTGTGTATCCGGTTAGTGGTGTTAATGCCTGTACTGTGTCTCCACCAGAGGCTCGTATGTTTTACACAGTAGCTTAGGCTAAGATTGAGTCAGATATGGTAAGAACTGACAGGCTAACGAACAAACAGCGGAATCCAACACTGGGTTTCTGAAGTCCTGAATGAGATCAGGCGTGGCATGCATGATGGCCGGTAACCTTTCTGGGATGCTTGCTGTTTTACAACGGATGTAACGCACATGCATTGCAAGGCTGATTTCATTGAAAAAGCTACAAATGTCTGTACAGTTTAAGTTAAGCGTGTGAAAACAGTAAAACTGTTCCACAATAATATGGGTAAACCTTTGGCAGTTAATCTGCGGTTCACATGCATGTCAAACTATTGGGCTGCTCGGGGACGTTATCTCGCCTTGTGTAAATGGCTAAAACAACATCAAGGTCAGCAAAACTTATGTCCATATATTGTGGAATAAGTCGATAATGTAATTAACGTGACTGGTCTAATTGGAAGTGCAAGAGCCTGGAATATTGGCTGATATAAAAAGAGGACTAGGACTAGAGGAATGCGATGGAGAAAAACTGAGAATAACAATGGTCAAGTGTGCTGTTCCACAGTCTGCTCCTGGTGACGCATATCGGACTGCTGGAAGCTGTGTTGGAGGATCTCTAGGAGGAGGTTCTTAATGTTATTTATACATTAATCACCATCAAAGTCAGGGCCATAAAAAGCAATGGAGAACACAGCACACTCTAAAAGGTTCTTACATGGTTCTGGGGATTCATGTACAGTTCTAGAAAAGCCTTTACTTCTTAAAGAGGCTCTTCAGCCTTTAACTTCACACATTTCGTTCTTCACAGACCCAGACATGGTTCTTCAATAGTAGTAGTTCTTAATACTTGCCCTTAAGCACATTTTGGAGTCCAACTATTGAGCTAATTAACAAGCTCGTCCTGAGCTGAACTGGGCATGCTGGCACTAGGAAATCACTACAACATGCAGGGCAACGGTACTCCAGGACCAATGCTCTTGGTATTTCCCCAAAGATTCCTTTCTGACATCGCTATTTCAAAAGAGTGAGAATTGGCCATGGAGTCTTTTGCTTCCAAAAGGTTCAGGGCTGGAAGTCACGGTGCATTGAAAAGAATAGCTGACCATACTAATCAAAAGCAGTTTATCAAACAAAGACGGTCATTGGAAACACTGCATTACTCTGCAAAATGTGAGCAACTGCCCAGAAAACGAGACAGAGGAAGGAAGGGGAAGAATGTGAAACAGAAAGTTCTCCCAGCGTGAAAGGAGGAATGCTGACAAGTGCCGGAGCGGTGTGCCAGGAACACCTGAGAAAAACAGGAAGATCAAAGAGGCACGGTTCAGCACTCAAAGGGCATTTCACTATAGGGATGCTAATGCACACCATGCAGCACTTCGGTTTACTTTAGGCAGGAACCAGAACCTTAATAAGAGAAAAGATTATTTATATCTTTTGCATTTTAGACAGTTCACACAGTTCATTATAGCCTTTTCCAACCTGAACACACTGGAACAATCTTTGAAACTATGGCTTTTAGAGATGGGAAACACTCATTTTTGGCCAAAATGCCGGATCAACCAATATTTCTCTAACTTTGCCAATTCTAAGAGCTGGTCAGATCATATTCAGCAGCTCTGTGCGAGGCTCCTCGGTCAAATGGCTCTGCAGTTCCTTGTTGAACCACTAGTTGGAACAATGGAGTTTGTGAACGGCTGCAGAAACCCATAAAAGACAGTGTTGTACTCCACGCTGTGTGCTATATTGTGTGCTTTTTATTTATTTATTTATTTTAGCATATCTGACTCAAACTGACTTAAATGTGGAAATCAAACGCACCTTATGATGGGAGCAGAGTAAAGACTCGAAATCCAAAAATCAATTACCCTTCTCAAAAGGACATGACTCAGCCCAGTACAGTCTCAGAACACAGCAGCGCTAACAAACACCAAAATACAGCAGCAACAGTTGGAAAGCTTGGGTTTCCACTTTGAGCTCCCTCAGGTGGTGCTCCACGTTTCACGAGGTTGATTGAGAGATGATCCCCAATGACACTACAAAAGCCTTGCACAATGATGCAGAATCACCAAGTTTGCCTGGAGAGGTTAATATAGCACCTAGCCTGACCCTCAAGCAGTATCTGCGATCGGACAATCGCACTGAAAGACAATGAACGTTTGGTAAGGCCCCTAAAAACATTGACCATTAACATCATGCTGGACTAAACGCAGGCCAACTGTTCAAAGGCCAGAAAAAAGAGCTTCTAGCAAAGGAATTCAGAAAATCCTGGATCTTTCACTACTAGAGACTACAACTCAAGACTGCCATTAAAATAAAGACAAAACAACAACACTTAGCTGACCATGCATCACCAAGTTCTGTAATCCCTGTTCATCAGAGGAATCTAAAAGATCCAAACAATGCCAAGACTCAAGACTGGTCTAAAGAGTCTTACAATCTGTCTTTGTTGCACAGCTGCCAAGAGCAGCATCTACTCCCAATATTCCCGACACACACTACAGCATGATCTCTCGTACGTTAGACTTAATGAGGGTGGAATGTATGTCACGCTTAGGCTCATAACTGCCCATAATGACTTCTCCACAACAAAATCTCCTGCTGAGATCTGCTCTAGCGACGGTTAAACTGGACAACACCCGTATTTTACAGAAATTTCCTTTGGCTTCCCAGAGGAAGCCCAACAAACGGGCAGCTTCCTAGGAGGACAGGACTATGAGGAAGTGGGTCTCTAGAGCTTGCACATGACCGTTATGGTGGTTATCTCTATGCAAGATAGCACACACTGAAGCTTCAAAGGGACTTTGGAAACTCTGGGAGGAGTTCAGCGCAACATCTCAGGACTGCCAGGAAAACTAGATTAAACTCGATTACTTAATTTATGTTTTTCAAATCACAGATTTAGATTCTTAGGAAAACAGCAGTGCTTACTCAGCAATCAGCATGCTTATACTGCAGATTTGAAATTACTGCTAGCCTTTCTTAGTAAGAAACAATGCCTGACAGATCCTCCCTTATATGATCACCACAATCAAACCTTATACTTGTATTAAAACTTTAAAACCCCTGGGAACCTAAATCTATGATTTCTTTCTATTTCAAAGTGAATCTGGCTCCTCAGGGCCCCAGGTGTAACCCTACAAAGTATGTCTTATGAAGTTCTTCCTAAAGTCTAATAAATGTCTGCAGCATTTCATCAGTATTGCTTAAGCTATAGCTAAACCTAATGCCAGGACGACAATGGCCACACACACCCTGCCGTACCGGCACAGTGCGTAGTCAAGCCTCCGCTAAATGGTCCGGTGAAGCGTAGAGGAATGGGACGAATGAATGGGCACGCAGGGCAGCTTGAGCTGAGCTTGTATCTCTATATGGGCTGGTAAAATCTGTTCCAGATATCAGAACCTCAGTAAACCCAAAAAAAAATAATAAATAAATAAAAATAAATAAATAATAAAAAAATTTTTTTCACAACTTCTGTCTCAAAGCTGTATGCATTGCCATGGTAACAAAGAAAATTTTGTTTGTCGGGGATTGAATGCAGTCAGTCGCATACGTTCATTAGAATAATAAGACCACACCCAGAGCGTTCGCAGAGAGGTTGGATAAGTGTGTTTTGGTGATTGTGGTTGAGGAGTGTTGATTATATTTCTGTTTGGGTTTTCTACTTCAACTCCACTGAACTCGTCACTGAACACCCAAGATTAGCTTTATACAAAAATAAATAATTCCATATATCAAAATGTGTTTCCAGGGGCTGTAAGGTTTTATTTAATAGCATGGATCATTATTGATCACTTGTGTGTATTTTTATAATCTGGCCTTTTTCAAAAATACTGTTCACTCAGTCACCACAATCTTCAGGAGAACTCTATAGAATCTCTATATAAGACAATCTTCCATAAGCTACATGCAGTTAAAACCCAGCCTGAAATCAGAAACTGGCCGGCAGGCATAAAACACTGCCTCAACTAAAGCATAACCTATGAACACACCCCACACCCTCCATTATTAAACACTACCCTAATCCCAGAGTAGTCTGATAACCTACATCTTTGCCTTGAGCAAGTCTTAGTTCTTAGTCCTCAGTGCAGAGAGTCTGACTTTTCCAGGAGTGTTAAGATAGTTTCTCGGCTCAGAATAGCCAGGTTTCACATTTCAGCTTCCAGGAGGGTGTGATCGTACAGCCGTCCACCAGCCTAAAGTAGGTGAGAGCCAAAGCCTTTGAGTCACACTAGTGACGGCCTGTAGGAAATCACAGAGAGTGTGTTTTAGGCTAGTAATATTAAAAACACAAGCACTACATATACATTAATCATGCATCAGCCCAATACAGTTCAGAAATTTCAGAACTTTGAGAGTTGCAGATCCAGAACTTTAGCAGATTCATTTTTTCAAGTTTTGAGTCTACATTTCTCTCCAGACGTCATGTTTGGTCTTCAGCCTACCAGAGGAAGCTCACCCGGTTGTACTGTAGATAAAAGTGACAAGAAATTTCCTGATTAATGGGACTTCCTGCCTCTGTATTTGCAATCCTTCCCCAGTGGAGATCAGATAAATATGAATGTGGTTCGGCCTCCATGTTCACAACATAGATCAAATACTCCTTTTTCAAACTGGAGGGAGCAAATGAAAACCGTGGAAATGCCTTGTTTGTTTACTTTGGAATTCCATGTTTCCAGGATGTTGAAATGGTCTGAATGTGTGACCGCTAACTCTAAACTATGCGCCTGAAGGGTGAGAATTACAATGAAACAAATAAGAGCTGTGGTAGTCTCAATCTTGATATATTGAATTATTTATTTATTCATGTATGTATTTACTTTTGTATAAAGCTAATCTTGGGTGTTCAGTGAAGAGTTTAGCAGAGTTAGTAGAAACCCCAAACAGAAATATAATCAACACTCCTCAACCGCAACCGCCAAAATACACTCATCCAACCTCTGTAAACGGTCAGGGCATGGTCCTAATATCCTAATGAATGACTGACAGGTAGATAACCTGGTGTTTTAACCACTCTGATTACTAAATATAAGGCAATAAGCACTCCTAAAGTTGAAGGAAACTGATCGAAATCTGCTGGAAAACAATTCACTGCAGATTCATCCACTGACATGGTCACTGCAGAAT
Organism: Salminus brasiliensis; assembly: GCF_030463535.1. Classification (NCBI taxonomy): domain Eukaryota; kingdom Metazoa; phylum Chordata; class Actinopteri; order Characiformes; family Bryconidae; genus Salminus; species Salminus brasiliensis. Next base: position 5,083,121 of record NC_132896.1, on the reverse strand, counting down.
TCACAGCCAGCTTGGACAGTCAGAAAGGTCAGTGCTCATCGAGGCTTCCTCATCTTTTTCTGGTTGCTTCCCATTAGGAAGTGTTGAACAAAGACAACTACTTTCAGTAGCAGCTTCCCTACTGTGAACTTACTAATATAACTATGATCTGCAAGACATCAGACAGGTCTTGTGGGGTGTATGCAGTGGTCAGTACCCATCAATAGTGCTTCAAGCACGGACAACTGGTGAACCGGCGGTCATGGGCACCCAAAGCTCACTGATGTGATCCATGGAAATCTCACCTCATAACTTACAGGGCTAAAAAGATCTGCTGCCAATGTCTTGGTGCCAGATTCCACAGGCCACCTGCCTTGACCGTTTAGCGTCGTTTTTATGGTGCAAGGCAGGAGGTTTTAATGTTATGGCTGAACTGTGTATATGCAGTGCGCATTTTACGTCTCGGAGAACTGTACTGCAATGAAATCAACTCTCACCAGGTCATGCGGCAATAAAGCAATTCAACCGTCCAAGCGCCCCATCTGAGATCCTGGAACAGAACAGGAACATGACGGAGCTGGATTCCCTAGTTTGGTCACATAATGGGTTGGGATACTGACCAAAGTCAAATCAAGTAGGAGCGGCCAGTGCTCCACAAGGCATAGCCAAACTCACAGACACAGACAGTATACTCAAAATTTAACTTGACAAATTTGGCAGAAATTGTTATCCCCGAGTGACTCTTTGTACAGCGAGTGTTTGCCTAGACAGAGAATCGAATCCCAGTCTGCCATGTGAAGCGATACGGTATAACCTACTAGGGCTGCATGACACTGGAGAGAAAAGCTGACGTTCTAATATATTTTCTATGATATATCTATAATGCGACATTAAAAGTATAGAACTTTTTGTTTACCAAATTTAACCAGAAGTCAATGATGAAGATGTCATGATATTAATAATGCACTCGGTGCATCCAAGACAGGAGTACAATAATTATATTGGCCAGATATAATAACCAGGATAATAATCAGAGAAAAACAACAATCACATACTACTGCCATACCCTTACAGCAGGTCAAGACTAATACCAATTAAAATGCTGAATTATTTAAGCGGTACTGTACATCTTTATCAACAGGAACTGATAAAACTGGAATTACTAAGATGGCAATTACAAAGCAGGAGCTAGGGCTGGGCTAGCTGGCATTAATAAGGGCAATGTTTTGACAAGTACATATATTACAATATATTAAGATACTGTAAGAAAGACGATATAATGCTATAATGCCACCAGTATATGCCTAAAATCTGACTAAAGTAAAAGTTTACTCTTCATCCAACCTGAAGACTATGCTGTTCTCTAGCAATCAGGGTTTAAACACAACACAAAACGATCCACCGTCTGCCACCAGTCTTTACATGCAAACTATAAATTCAAAATCAATACTGAGAATCAATACAGTATCACAAAAGATAACACTGCTATACTCTGAGGTCAAATTCTTACACCCCTGGAATGGGGTGAAGTTACTGACACAGCAATTAAACTACATGGGGGGGATTAGCAGCCATTCAGTACAGGGTAGATGTTTATTTATGTCTTGAACCCTTGATCCCTTTCCAGTTCTACTCATATTTTTAGTAATGAACCGCTATATTTACCCATAAAAACCTCCACTGGAGCCAAAAGCAGATCAGAGCTGTACAGTACATGGTACTGACCAAGCATACTCACTGCACTCAACAGAAGGTCACTCAGTCCACAGGGACCCCTACTTCCTTATCAGTATTGCACTATATAGGGAGGGACTATTTTGAATTAATGTTGGTAAAGCATTATGCTGTTAATGGAAACTACTACTTCTACTGCCCTCAAAATTATGCTTGATTTCCACTTAATGATACAGACACACACGGTGGACAGTCTTAACAGCACCGTAGTTGCAAGTCTAAGCGATAAGCCGAGTTTGATTAAAAGGGAGAGCATGCAAACCTGGATGAGCCAGTCTATTAAACGCTCAATTCAATCTTTGTGAAAGGACCAGTTTATTTAGCTAGAATACACTATATGGACAAAAGTATTGGGACATTGCTGTGCAATTATTGTTCCTTCCAAAATTAGGGGTAAAAAAAAAAAAAGGAGGGGGGGGTTATCCTGCTATCCTGTGCACTCAAGATATAAGGCTTTACTGGTGTCTGTGCTGTAGTGTTTAGTCTGCTAGCTAACCCAACACAAGTCGATTGACTTAGCTCTCTCAGACACAAGTTTATGAGGTTTTATCATGTCAGTAGCTTAGCAGTAAGTCAACAGCAGCTGTTTTGAGCGGTCATACTTGGTTGAGCTGTTGCGGAGATAACCAAGCAAAGGCTAGCTAGGATTCGGGTCCGAATCCCGGCCAATGCAGCAGTTGCCAGCTTTTGGGGCAGTGGTGGCTCAGCGGTTAGAGCGCCGGGATATCGATAACAGGGTTGTGGGTTCGATTCCCGGTCTCGGCAAGCTGCCGCTGTTGGGTCCTTGAGCAAGGCCCTTTACCCTCTCTGCTCCCCGGGCGCTGGAGTTGGCTGCCCACCGCTCTGGGTGTGTGTGTACTCACTGCCCCTAACACATGTGTGTGCGTGAGTGTGTGTTCACTACCAGATGGGTTAAATGCGGAGGACACATTTCGCTGTACAGTCCACACTGTACAGTGACAAATACGTGCACCTTTACCTTTAAAGTGGGCTACAGATCCAGGACGTTCTCTTTGTCTTTTGGTCAGCCAGACGTTCTTCTGTTGTGAGATAATTGTTGTCCAGCTAACTAAGTTAATGCTAATCAGCTTCTCTCTCCTGATTCAGAGCAGTTAAACATTTCCAGTGGTTGTCAGGCTGACTGTTTAACACTTATTAAATGACTGGTGAGACATAGCTCAGTGTTCACTTAGTTGGTCAGCCTGTGAGCAAAGTGAACTTTAAAATAAAAGGTCGAGATTGTTCAGAAGCCACGTAAACGTAGAACCATCTGCACTACTTGCAAAGCTTATGCTGCTCCCCACTCTTGGTAACACCGTGTACTGCACTAATATTTTGAGACAGCATGACGGTATAAAAAAATAATTAAAAAGTGGACACCGGCCAGTGGACTAGCTGGGAATCCTGTTTCAAGTCATATCAGAACTTATTGCACTTCCAAGCCAAATATGTTATAATGGAGAGTCTCTGAGGTAGCTGAGAAAAGTGGGAGTAGTGAAATGTGATAAATTAATATTTAATTAATTCAATTATATGATTTAAAAGGCTTAAAATGACCAGACATAGGAATCAATGTCAATGTAGTTTATATAGTTAACTGCAATACTCAACAGGTCTTACTGAGGCACTGAGAAAACACTGGCTGAGAGCAGAATGGCTTCATCCACCATTATCTCATTGAAAGGCTATAGGGCTCCCACAGGAGCTTACAGCTTTCCACAGTGGGCTAATATTCTAATTGCGGCCTTCAACACAGAGCCAAAGCGCTCCCTCAGCGTGTTCCTGCGAGTCTCTCCTCACGGCGGTGGTAAAATGCCTCTACAGGTCTGACAGATCTACACCGGACGCGACTGCACAGCCACTCAGCTGGTGTATTTTTGTCGTCCTGTCCACCAATACCCAGGACGGCCCTTATAAGTCAGCAGCACAGGCCAGGGAACAACTAGTTCTGTAACTGTTCCACTGCCCACAGGAGATGGAAGAAAAGAGTATGTCCAAGGGAAAAAAAATCAGACGGAAACGTTCTCGACGCGGCTCAAGAACGGCACAGATAAAGTAACACGCTGGCTTTCTGAGGAACTTCAGGAGTGACTCATGAACTTCTTCATAGTCTATGACATTGGGCTCAATAACAGCAGAGAAATAGACTTCTCAGATAAACAGACACAGTTTGGACCAGTTTATTTAGCTAGAATACACTACATGGACAAAAGTATTTGGACACTGCTGCACAAGCATTGTTTCTTCCAAAATTAGGGGTAACAAAACAGGTTGCTGAAGTAACTGTCTCTGCGGTCCAGGTAAGACTTTGTACAACATTCTGGAGCATTCGCTGTGTGGATTTGATTGCATTCATCAACAAGAGAGTTATCAAGGTCGGAATGATTGATGATCACCACCCCACCTCAGACCAAAAAACTCTAGAGAGCACAGTTCTACTGCTTAACAGCTCAATGCTGGGGGGCTTTATACCCTCTAGCCCACGCCTGGCATTAGGCATGGCAACAATAGGCACATGCTTATCTGCTCCTGAGAGTCCTTTTCTATTGGCAGTACTTAGACAAGCTGTATGTGTGCATTTGTACATCTGTGCATCTGATTCCAGCATTCCCCCAAGCTTCTCTGGCCTTCATTTGCTTGGTTAAACTTGTTTCACAAGAACTAGAGACCCAACTAAATATCTCTTACTCTATTATCTGTAAACAGCATTAATGGCAACACATGATCTGCACTCTTTTTGTAGCCATTGCACAGCAATACAACATTAACCCACCTCATTTATTCCATCCATTAGGTGCCTTGCTCAAGGGGAGAACATTCAATTCCACATCAGCTGCAGCCAGCGGCCTTATCATTTGATCCTCAGTGGATTATCACACCAGCCAAAACAATAAACAGCTATAATAATCCTGCACTGTGGAGCTAATAAGCTGCCAATGACAAACTTGAGTCACAGCCTGGTAGGTTGCATTTGCTTTGTGTGGGCATCTGGTAAGAAGCGTACAACTTATTCTGTGTGGAGTAAAATAAATAAGTTAATAAATAAACCCAAATAATACCTTAAGCAGAGGTACGCTACAGGTGGCTACACAGAAATGACATTTGTGGCATACATACTACGGGCTGATGCTCTTATGCAGAGCGATCTACACTGGACTCCCGTTACACAGCCATGAGAATGTAGCATTAGGAGTCTGGCCCAAGGACTCTTCAGCCACATTCACACGGTGCCGGTGTGGGCAGTGCGAACAGCAAAAAAACAAGCAAACACTGAATCGGACATGTGCAGTTCTGAATTGGGCCGCTTTCCTATGTGGAATTATTATCAGATACATATCCAAATCGTGGGGACACCAATCAAAAAAAAAAATTGGAAAAAGGGAAATGGACGAATCACTGCTCATATGCAGTTTCAGGAGCATGCACTGTTCAGAGATAGGTCAGATACAGGTCACCTTAAAAAGAAAGTGAGATTTAGGCCACTTCAACTGCTGTGAACGTAGACTTCCTGGTGTAGCATGGTGTGCTTGCCTGGACAGACTCGAACCCTAGTCTGCCATGGTGGGAAGGTGGTGGTGGTGGTGGTACATGCTACACCAACAAACAACCTGGAACAAGGAACTCCTTGAGCAACTTCTCATACATACAACTGCAACTGTACTCATCAGCATTAGCTAGGCCTCTCCTTTTGGGATCCACCTGGTTTTAAATATAACGCTGAAGCTCCAACACAAGAGGTGTGAGAGCCAGCCGAGCATTGCAGATGCTGAGCCAACTGAACAGAAGGATCTGGAACTGCATGTGGAGTAAAAAAAGGACCAAAACTACACACCTTAAGGTAAAAGTAAAAGCAGGCCTGCTATCATCTGAAGGCACTCAAAGCAACCGTAACTGGTCGAGGGCCACCTGTGGAAATGGAGATATAAGCAGATACACCACCAGAGGAGCTGCCTCACCTCACTGATCGAAGGCCGGCCAGGTGAAAGCATCAAAACACAACCGACACGGAAGGAACTCCTACAATTTATAATCAGAAACACATTAAAAACAAGTAAACTCAGTAAACGTAGCTTCATACCACCCAAGAGAACACAGACAGCAGACGCACCACCACAGTAGCTGTAAGAGCAGCTGCCGGACCCCACTGACTGAGGCCCATCCAGGGAAGACATTAACACACCATGAACACAGGAGGAGATAAATGTGAAATAAAAAAGGGAAGTTTGAAGAAATTAGAGAAAACTATGCAAATCAAGCAAAGGTAATCCTCTAAACTCTACACCACCACAGGCCACTGCTACTGTTACTGTACACCAGCACTGTATAAGAGCAGCAGCCTGGCCTGACCTGGCCTGACCTCCCCCACCCCCCTAATCCAGGTACCCAAAGACGTTACACCTGACCTGACCTCCCCCACCCCCCTAATCCAGGTACCCAAAGATGTTACACCTGGCCTGACCTCCCCCACCCCCCTAATCCAGGTACCCAAAGATGTTACACCTGGCCTGACCTCCCCCACCCCCCTAATCCAGGTACCCAAAGATGTTACACCTGGCCTGACCTCCCCCACCCCCCTAATCCAGGTACCCAAAGATGTTACACCTGGCCTGACCTCCCCCACCCCCCTAATCCAGGTACCCAAAGATGTTACACCTGACCTGACCTCCCCCACCCCCCTAATCCAGGTACCCAAAGATGTTACACCTGACCTGACCTCCCCCACCCCCCTAATCCAGGTACCCAAAGATGTTACACCTGACCTGACCTCCCCCACCCCCCTAATCCAGGTACCCAAAGATGTTACACCTGGCCTGACCTCCCCCACCCCCCTAACCCAGGTACCCAAAGATGTTACACCTGGCCTGACCTCCCCCACCCCCCTAATCCAGGTACCCAAAGATGTTACACCTGGCCTGACCTCCCCCACCCCCCTAACCCAGGTACCCAAAGATGTTACACCTGGCCTGACCTCCCCCACCCCCCTAATCCAGGTACCCAAAGATGTTAAAGCACAGCAGAAACCCTAAATATCTCCAAATATCTCTCCAGCAGCCGCAAACCCTGCTGAAATATCCAACACTGCACTGGATCCTACAGCCCACAGCTGCAACAGGACACCTGCCGGAGACACGCGATAGCCCAACACACACACCGCGGTGCATTTCACTACCGCAGCCCTGCTGGAAGCTGTGTTTTGGGAAATATTAGCTAGATAGGACATTAACTCGAGGGAGGGCTACTTACCACTGCCTGGCTCGTTAGTGGGTTCCCCTCCCGGCGACAGCTGCTACTCAAACCCACGGTGTCTGCCTCGCCCGCTGCTGTTTATTTACATATATATACATATATATACATATATATCCGTGAACTGCTTCCCAAACTTTATTAGCGTTTATTTGAAACTAGTTTAAACCCAAATGATCTGTTTCTGGGACATTCCCCTGTCCCTCTCTGTCCCTCTCTGTCCCTCTCTGACCGTCTCTCCGCCTCTCTCTCCCAAGCCGCGTTCGCTCACAGCGCGTGAACCTCCACAGAACTTATAGTGAAGGGCGGGGCTTAGGAGGAACGACGGCCAATCATAAGCACGGATAGAGTTTGAAGGCGTGTCCTGCCGGCCATTGAGCTCGCAGCGTGAGGAAGGCAGTGTAAACATGAGAAGATCTGCTGTTCATAAATATTTTATTATTTAACATTTAACAGTTTATAGTGAATGTAAACTGCATCCAAGTTAACAGCAGGACATTTACTTATATTTAAAATAAAAATACAAATAAAAAAATGCACGTAATTAAAAGTTCCTAAGTGGCATTATCTTACAATTACTTATGAAAAAATACTTGTAGCATATTTGTTTTAGCCCATGATAAAGTAAAAGTATTGGTTTGTGCCTCTGTGAAATAATGCCTCCAATAGAAGTGAATACATTTTTCTAAAATCTCCAATGAGCTTACAGTGCAAGACATGCAGTGTAAACATGAAAAAATCTGTTGCTTATGGATATTTTATTATTTATTATTTTATTATTATTAATGTATTATTTTTTTTATAATTTATTATTATTATTATTTTTACAATTATTTATATTTTTTAGTGAATGTAAACTGCATCCAAGTTAACAGCAGGATATTTACTCATCCCCAGACACATAATTTATTTAATTAAAATAAAAAAAAGTAAATTAAAAGTTCCTAAGTGGCATTATCTTACAATTACTTATGAAAAAATACTTGTAGCATATTTGTTTTAGCCCATTGATTTGTGCCTCTGTGAAATAATGCCTCCAATAGAAGTGAATACATTTTTCTAAAAACTCCTCATTAAGAAACTATCCTAACTGTCCTACAGTCCAATGAGCTTACAGTGCAAGACATGCAGTGTAAACATGAGAAAATCTGTTGATAAAATTTTGCTCCAAAAGTTCCAAAGAGACATTAGCTTAGGATTAATAATAATAATAAAAAACATAGTTTATTGGTATTATCTCGTGAAGTAAAAGTATTGATTTGTCTTGTTGAGGGGTGTCCTACAGCTCAAAGTGTAAGAAATGCAGTGACGACATGAGAAAATTTGTTTTTTATGGATATTTTATTATTTAACAGTAATGGATAGTGCATGTAAACTGCATCCAAGTACACAGTAGGACATTTATTCATCCCCAGACACATTTTTAACATTTTGCTAAGTTCCAAAATAGCATACAAATAGCATGAGCTTACAATTAATTTAGGAACAAAGCCTATTCGTATGAGCCCATGATAAAGTAAAATTATTGATTTATCTGTGAAATAATGACTCAAATAGAAGTAAATATATCTCTCTAAAACTCTAAAAACGACTTATTAAGCAACTTATAAAATTGCATTTGTCCTTGATAGTACATCCAGCATCTATACATAACACACAACCAACATATTAGAACTACATTAAAATAAACTACAGTCACACACACACTCTCACACACAAACAAGTAAGGGGGCGTCCACGGCAGCTCAAGTTTTATTGCTACACAGCAGCTGTCATTGGAGAGCTTCAGGTTCCAGAGACACGTCCCTCTGAGAAAGGACACGAGGCCTGCATAGACGTAGGCCTCAGCTTCCATGTATAAAAGCTAATGTACAATTACCGCCCACTGTTTTAGAAAGACCTACACCTCTGTTCTTCCACTCACTCACCCACATCATGAGCTCCACCGATGTTATAGGTCACATTCAACGTTCATTCATGCATCTGCTTATCTGCTTGTCCTTGTCAGGGTCACAGTGGGGCTCAAGGCAGGAAAACACACTGGATAGGCCACCAGTCAATCGCAGGGCAACATACACACACTCATGTACTCACACCTAGAGGTAAATCTGTTATGTGTTTCTAGGAGGTGTGGGAAAACCCCAACGTTAGACAGATGTTTGACTTTGAATGCCACATTGTGTGTAGGTTAACATTATGACGTTGGGTTTGGTCACCATACATGTTCCCAGAGGACATGCCCATATGGGGCCTGCATGGGTATCCCAACTGTGAACCAGAAAGGTTTGTCTATGGGTTCTATGTTGGTCCCACAAATGAATGCCCACCAGGGTCAGTGACCAGGGAGGGACTAGGAAGGGTCAAACATGGGCCTGGGGTCAAGACAGGACCTATGTGAGATTAAGGTGGGCTATTGCAATGGGACCTATTTGGGAAACCCAGTAACAACACATGTACAAACCCACTCAAACCCACATAAGCCCACGATCCACCCTTAGAGCCCCACATGAGCATGTCGGCTGGGTGTGTTTCACATCGCAACCTACTTTCAACCAGATCTATCAACGTTGTTGGCCAGCTAGGAGTGACCAGAGTGAGGATCAATCCCATCACCCCAGGACCAACCCCTGAAGTACCTTAGCGGTAGCAAACTCTCACTTTTGAGGACAGTGGACCATTCACAACAGCCTAAAATGGTCCTGCATGGTTGGGGTTTCTAATGGGCTCTAATGGGCTTTAAATTTAATGCACAAAATAGTTAATCACAGCATTTATTGGTCAAAATGTAACATGTAACACTTGCTTTGGAAGAATCTATGCAGCAAAACCCTGTGTTTTCGAGGACAGAGCTGTGGTGTAAAGAGAACCTGTGCTCTAGCACCATCTACAGGCCAAGGAGAAGAAGTGCAATTTTATCTAAATAATATTTAATATTGGAATTTTTATTATGACCACATTAACCAGCAATCATGTCCTTATTGTATGATAAATTGTGGAAGGATATGAATAAAATGCAGTAATTAATTGTCTATTTATCAAAAAATTAAAATATAAAATATTATTATTAAAATTTGAGCTCATATTATTACTAAAATGAGCTCAAAAACAAACAAAACTGACAATATCTACCACTAAAAACATTGAGGATTTAGTGTAAAATGCTTGTCTTGTGGAAAGAAGTCGGGAATGGAGCTCTGTCTCTTTAAAAACGTGGCTGATGGTGGAAGCCAGAAGTCTTTTTTCCAGCTTTTTTTTTTCGTCCTCAGTCAGTTTCCAAATAAACGAGCCCAGGCTGAGGCTGTGATCCAGGGCAGGATGGAAGGGCTCGGTAAAGACAGTCTGCTCCTCGCCTGTTTGTCGCTCTGGCTGGCCTTGGTGGCAGTTCAGGGGGCTCATGCTGACCCTGTGGAGCTGGAGGTCACTGTGGCTCGGGGCCAGATCTCCTTAAACGACATGCTGAAGGAAGTTGAGCAGCTGATGGAGGACACGCAGCACAAGCTGGAAGAGGCCGTTCATCAGGTAGGAGGGAGATTTTTGAGGATTATTTTATTAAAATGATGTAAATAAGTTTCATTTTTACAGTATTTTTATTCATGTGTATAATGCAGTTTTATATTAATTAGTATTGTAATTTTTTAAGAATATTTGAAATATTGTGAATGGAAACCAACACTAATTGGTCTAATTTGTTATTTAAATTGTGGTAATAAAAATTTTAAACATAGCATATTTAAGAAGCCACCTTAAATAAGAAGCCACTGCTTTCGTCTCACCACATTTAGATGGAGAACGAGACATCCAGGGATTTGTATGGTTACAATCTGCCTACCATCTACCAGAACCCGAACCAGAACACAACAGGAGCCAAGGTGGGCGTTCACACTGACACACTGAGGCAGAACCGAGACGATGACTGTTTCTTAAAACCTTGTATGTCTTTGTCTTTGTGTCTGGGGGTGGGTTATAATCTGCCCTATGTTCTTCCTTGATGGTCCCCTGAATGCTGATTACCTCCAGTGTCATTCGGCTTTAGACTGGAGAGCAGATGTCTTGGTCAAGCCGGCCCATACAGTCCATAATGGACGTCTGCAAGTTATTATCAGTGTGTTTTCAGCTTTGCTTTCCTTGTTGATAGCACCTGGGTTTGTCCTCTCCAGGCAGCAGGCGGTCAGACAGGAGATACCCCCTTCAACAATACCCTCTTTCAGGATGGCCGATGGAACGAGGTGGACCATGTGAGTACATGCTTAGTATTAGAATGTATAAAGTGTTTTATTTAATAGTTATAGTTATTTTCATAAATATGTCTAAAAGAATGACAGCAGCTGGTTTTCTATAAAAGAGCCATTAGCTGTAAGATAAGAGTTTAATGTTCTGGGTTTTTTTTTTTTACATTGACACTGAGATGATATGATATGCAGCATTGATTCACATTTTTAGACGCATTTGGTAAATATTAATAGTTATTACAATATTTTTAAAACTCAGTACAGTCTTTATAATTCAGAATTGTGCTGCACTGCATCCAGTAAAACAGGACTGATTACATTCATTGTAATGAAATGTGTTGGTCAGTTGGTCAGCGTTTTTTAAGCACTGACGAAATCCACCACAATAAAATAGAAGAGCTTATGGTGTCTCACAATAACAACATTTATCTTGATATAATAAAAGTATTGCCTGTTTTTGGCTATAGAGGTGGAAGTGTCGGTGTGTATGTGTATATGTGTGAGCGTAAGTGGCCAGGCAATCAGCAACTACAGCACTGGCTCATCAAAGTGTGTGTATATATATATATATATATATATATATATATATATATATATACATATGTAAAATGCTTTTCTGGAGTAATATGTTGTTATATGTGGAGACTTCAGTGATGTGTGGTGATTCATTTTTCCTTACTGAATAATTAACAGTAACTTAATTACTACAGAAAGTTTGAATAACTTAAGGTGATTATGCCAAACCAACTAAAAAATGAATACTTGAGATACACACTCAGTTTTTCTAGTGAAATATGGTGACCTTTAGGGTGGGCCTTTTGTTTGTGCAGCACAACCTTGATGAGTAAAACTCACACCTTTCCCATTGGCTCCTGGTACCATCTATTTGCATACTCACTCAACGTCAGCGTGTAGTCATCCCCCCCAGGCTACTTTCCATGCTTCTGAATGTGGCTTGATGTTGGCTAGATGCTAACCTAAAGTGGGCAGTGTCCACTAAGAAGTATGCCATCAGCGATTGGCTGCTTAGTTTTGTACTGGACCTGATTCAACTCATCTGTAATTGCTTGGGCTGGTAGAGCTATTAGAGCAGGGAGATTAGTGAACAGTGCTGGACTGTGCCCCCGATTACTTTCCCCTGCAGTCCCGTTGTGAAGGCCTCTATTTGAGTAACTACAACTCACTTACTTTACTTAACTACATCTAACACTTAACAAGCACATTAATTGTACTCAGATCACTTTGTTAATTAAACTCAAATCTTTTGAGTTATTAAACTTAAATGGTTTAAGGTAATTGATTTTCTCAAACCAGTTGAGTTCATCAGCTCATTAGGTTTCTAATGTATGTGTACTAATGCTAATAATGCTGTATGTTGTGAATGGATAGACTTCTGCCGTATCAAAACTTTTACATTCACATTTAGGGCATTTAGTAGATGCTCTTATTAGATCCCTCTAAGCTTAGACTCTACTAAACACAAGTCAATATGGAGACCATAGTACTCTACTCTTCACCCAAGTACTCTCAGAAGAGGAGGGTCTTCAGTCTGGGTGTGAAGACAGTGAGCTGTTCGGACACACAGGGAAAGTTCGTCCACCACTTCGGTGCAGGACAGAAAAAAGTCTGGACGTTCGTCTTCCATGGATTTTAAGGGATGGCGGGTCGAGCCGAGCCGTACTGGAAGGGCTCTTGGTGCAGACTGGCTTTTGACCATCACCATCAAGTACGGAGGGGAACCTTCTAACTCTGTTGATATCATTTGAAAGCGACAGAGGTTTTGTTGCGACAGAGGTTTTGTTACAACAGTGACGAAATCTGTCTCATGAGGGAGGCTGTCGGGCTGACATAAGTGTTACTGAGTGTGTGTGTGTGTGTGTGTGTGTGAAAGCACAGTCAGTCATCTGCTAATACTTGCTATTGAATCTGTGTCCGTGCTTTGTAGAGCTGTGGGCCGCTGGGCTGAGCTGCTGAAGGGCAGATGGTTGATGTCCGGCCTCTTTGCTGTGTGCTGTCGGCACTCAAAAAACTTTCCGAACATGAGTCACACACTTGAGCTCTTACCCCTCACTTGCTTCTCCTAGCTAAGAGCCGTGTCTTTGCTTGTAAAGTGTAAGTAGGATTATTAGGGCTAGGAGCATATTTTTACACTACAGGGGGAATTTTACTGCCGTGGCTTTAGAAGGGAGTGGTCTTAGTCGTTCCTGCGTGTTCTGACACTCTTACACAGCTCTCATAGTATCAAGTATTAGAAATGATGAAGTTCCCAACCAACTGGGTCATTCGATACAGCGAAGGAGGCAGTAACACAATACCCACTGCTGCCAGTGAGCGCAGGAGCACGTTGGTTTTCTTCCACAGCCGGTAGTGCCATTAGTGCTGTTTGTGGCCGTGTTGTGGCGTGTCTGCTGGCAGCGGCAAAGAGCCTGGTGGGATTAGACACACTGGAAGGAATGCATGGAAAACTCACTCAGTGACTGTGGTTGGGACTCGTGGCACTAATAACCCTGCCGTGATGCCATTCTCTACGAATCTGCTAGCACTGCACTCTGCAGCACTCCTTTTCCATTCTGCTCAGTTTATTATTCTTGTAGCTTCGTTTACTTTTCTCATTACCTCTGTTGCAGCATGAGTTTGTGGGTGGGTTTGGGGGTATACACTATGCTTTTCTATGGAGATTATAACCCCCTGTGTCAGGGAGTGAAGTCAGTATTTAGAAAGCGTGTCTGGATGCTTCTGGGCATACGCAGTCTGAATTCCCTCACTGACACAGGGGTTTATAATCTCCATAGAAAACCATTACCAGTACAATGGGACACTCTGGCACAGCCACACATGAGCCTTAGGTCACCATGCCCAGTGTGAAGTGTTGTCTAGAGAGGTATTAAGCCTTTCACACTGGGCTGTGGAGCAGCTTGGGGTGAGTTGGAGTGTCATTTATAATGATCTTGTGGCTTTTGGACATAGTGTAGATCCCAAGTTAATTTAGAATAAGACTAAGTCTCTCTACGTTGTATTTCGGTCATGTAATGTGTGCTTTCCTTCAACTATACCAGGGGAAAAATAAATAAACATTGCTTTTAGTTCAAACTGTAGTGTACTAAAATGACTAAAACATTGCTTTTGATTAATGTAGTAAATTAGAACTTTGCTTTTTGAAACTTAATAAAAGCTGTAGTGTAGTAAAATTACTAAAACTTTGCTGTTTAGTGACTTAATACAAACTGTGTTACAGTACAATTACTGAAATATTGTTTCTTGGCAGTTTTGTTATTGCAGTAAAATTGCAGAAATTTTCATTTTCAGTAATTTTGGTTAAACTGTACTGTACTAAAATGACTGAAACCAGTACTGACCTGTACGTTTTAGTTATTTAGTTGAAGTTGTATTAGAGTAAAATTGTTGAAACATTGGTTTTCAGTAACTTATTTGAAGTTGTATTACTAAAACTATAACTGAAACTTTGTTTTTATTAATAACTGAAGTTTAAAATTGCTGAAACATTGTTTTTGTTAGTAATTTAGTTGAAGTTGTATTAGAGTAAAATACTGAAACATTGTTTTTAGTTATATATTTTAAGTTTTATTAGAGTAAAATACTGAAACATTGGTTTTTAGTCATCCATTTTAAGTTTTATTAGAGTAAAATAATGAAACTTTTGGTTTTTAATAATTTAGTTGAAGTTGTATTCGAGTACAATTGCTGAAGCATTGTTTTTAAGTAATTTGTTTGAAGTTTTATTAGAGTAAAATAATAAAACATAGTTTTTTTAGTAATTTAGTTGAAGTTATATTAAAGTAAAATTGCTGAAACATTTTTTTGTAGTAATTCAGTTCAAATTGTACAGTGGTAAATTATTAGTTAAAATTAGTATTGTAATAGAATTACTGAAACCTTGTTTTCAGGTGTTTAGTTGAAGCTGCATAATAGAAAAATGACTGAAATCTTGCTGTTCAGTAACTAAAACCCTGTACTGTAACAGAACAACTGAAACATTGCTTTTTAGCAACTTTGTCAAAAATGATGACTGTCCAAATTAGCCCAGTGTGGCTTATGGAGACCATCTGTGTAAATTACTACTCGTTGGATGGCTCATTTGACTTGTTCTTTTTAATCCTGAGCCTTTAGAATGGACTGAACTGAGAGCTGTAGTTGAAGGAGTTTTGCAATCGCTGTTTTGTTCGTTCTGTAAATGGAGTTTGATTTACGGGGTTAGGATGTGTGGGAAACATTTGCCAGACTACAGTTTTTGTATCGAGTGACTCATTTGGAAAAGCCTCCCACACCAGTCTAGACTCTGCAGCTCTAGAGGCTGCTTTGATCTGGGCTGCATGGTGGCATGGTACCTCCCTGTAACAGCTCACAAACTGCATGAAATGAATCAGATGCAGGAAAAACACACTGTATCTCAGCATGTTTCAGCTCAGGGCTTCCAAAAGTGATTCCAGCTGATCTGATAACCCCTCCACACGGCCGCGAAAGCAGAAAGGTACTGTGAACTGGGCAATGTGGTATTTATTTAGATTAGACCGGATAAGTTCTCATACAACTGTGAAAACAAGGAGGAAACAGTTCGGGCCCACCTGGTTCAACTTAATAAAGTGGTGTTGGATCAGGTGTGTTAGCTTGGGGATCCTGAAGCGGAGATGTTCATGGAGTGCTGAAGAGTGTAGTTTATAATCCAACACATCTGGCTCTGATCTGATGTTTCCATGTTAAATTAGGATTGGATGTAAATTCAGTGTGTTAGATAACCAGGCTCAGGCCCTGCTGCAGTGTACTGCTGTTTCTCAGTATGGGCACTAGGCACTGTATCCTTGCTATTCACTATGTAAAGGATGTAGGTTCCAGTCTTGTGGTAGAAAAACAAGTCAAATCATCTTAAACCTGGTTAAATATCTATTTCACATTTTCAGATTATTGTAGTAATATTAGTTAATATTATTTCTGGACTATTTCTAGGGTTTTGCTTGTTTTTTGCCAAGTGAAAGTGTTTTATTTGCCAATTGTATCCATTTTCTTATGCTGGTTGTAGTTGAAGAAGGTTTGTACTCGTTGTTTTGAAACTTACACAGAAGAAAACAACATCTAAACATCTATAAATAAGATTCACAGTCTTAGAATCAGGGCCGCCAACTTTCTTAAAAAATGTGCAGTGAGAAATGACTGAAACTTTTCTTAATAACATGTGTAATAGAACTACTAAATTAATTTGATTGAAGTTGTATTATAGTACAAATGACTGAAACATTGTTTTTTAGTCATTTAGTTCATAATGTACAGTGGTAAAATGACTAAAATCTTACTTTTTTAGTATCTTAGTTCAAGCTGTATTGTAATATAATTACCAAAACCTTGTTTTTAGGAGTGTAGCTGAAGCTGCATAATAGTAAAATGACTGAAATCTTGCTTTTTAGTGATTTAGTAAAAGCTATACTGGAACTTAGTAAAAACTACATCTATTTATAGATGTTTCTGCATCTAAACCTTTATTATGGAGCTACATAATCTTATAATCAGGGCTGCCAGCTTTCTCAAAAAATTGTTTGGAGTGATATTCAGGTTGGTCCAACCCAGAATGCACTGAACCAGGGGGATGTGGCTCACTGTCACTCCTTCAGAAGGGTAAATGATGCTTGCCATCAGCAGCCACAGTCAGAGAGAGCACAACAGGCCTTGCTCTCTCTCTCAGGGGTGGGTTGATGGCACTTTCTCCCCACATCACTCCTAGCCGTTGTATCGGAGCTGGGGAGCTCTGCTTTCCTCCGAGCGTGCTGGTGACCTAGCAATGCCTAGCATCAGCGGCAGTTGGAAAGGAGGCGGTGACCGGCTTCGCAAGTGTCGGAGGAGACATGTGCTAGTCTGCACCCGCCTAGTGTTGGGAGCATTGTTAGTGGAAAAAAGGAGCTCACAGGGACGGGGATTGGGTAATTGGCCAGATTGGGTAGAAAACGTGAAAAATAAATTAATAAATAAAAAAGAAAGCGTGATGAAGGGTCAGAGGGTACTTTAGAGGTAAGTAGTTCCTTTCTTTCTGTATTTATGGATGGTTCCAGGCAGTTGTTCTCCATAAAGGGTAAAAAAATGGAGAAAAGTGGTTTGTGTTAATGGGGGTGGGCTGTTGTACTGAGTGTTAGTCCCTCTGGAGTTTTGTTTGGGTGGACAAATGCTACATTGGAATTTCCTGAGTTGGGAGTGTAATGGGAGAACACACACAGACACATACACAGACTAATGAAAGCCCTACTGAAGCCCATATTGAAAGGAATGTATGTGTTTGTATATATATATATATATATATATATATATATATAATCTGTGTGTGTGTGTGTGTGTTAACAGTGTTTGCATTGTGTCTCTGTAGGAGTGTCTAATTGATGAAGACTGTGAGCAGGGCAGCTTTTGTCTGTACAACATTAGCAGCTCCAAGTGCATTCCCTGCAAGTCCACCAACACGGTGAGTGAGTTTCCAAATCCGAAACACTGCGTCCCTTTTTCATGGAATTTACACCGCGTCTCCGCCCATGTGTGTGTTTACAGGAGTGTGTGAAAGATGAGGAGTGTTGCGGAGAGCAGCTGTGTGTGTGGGGTCTCTGCGTGCAGAACAAAACCAGAGGACAGTCAGGCACAATCTGCCAGGCCCAGAGCGACTGCAGCCCGCAGCACTGCTGCGCCTTTCACAAAGGTAACACTCTCGTAAATTCATACACTCTCCCAGATTCACTGTTCACTTCTACAGATGGTAGAGTAGCTGATAGGCAAGTAGACAGAGAGGTAGACAGGTAGCTAGTAGGGAGAAGTAGATGGTCGGACAGGGACATAGATAGAGAGGTAGTTCCTTAGTAAGGTACAGTAGATACATGGCTGGATAGACAAGTGGGAAGTAAGACAGGTAGATAGTCAGACAGATAAATAGACCGATATGTAGGTAGACAGACAGACAGACAGGTCAGAATGCTGAATGATCACCACCCACCTCATCCTGAACTCATCCATTCAGCATTAGATGGAGCAGAGAACACAGTTCTTCCACTGCTCCACAGCTCAATGCTGGGGGGCTTTATACCCCTCTAGCCCACGCCTGGCACTAGGCAGCATGGTGTCAATAGGTTCATGTTTATCTCCTCCAGAGAGTCCTATTCTATTGACAGTACAATACTTACAGGTAATTGGGTAATTGGTGATCTAAATTGGTGAGAAAACAGGTAAAAAAAAAAAGGAAAAGCAGGAAAAGCAGCAATTCTTGGGGTCGCACGATACCACTTTTTCATGACCGATACTGATAGTAATCAGGGGCCAGATTCACAAACATTTTTTCTAAATATCCTTAAAAAAGATTTATAATTTAGTGCCTAAAGCCCTTCATCTCTAATCTAACTTCCTATAAATACCTGCCTTGTACCTTGTGTACGGCAAATCTTTGCAACCCTCCGCCACCCCGTCACCTCCCTTTTAAATCTGCCATCGATCATTCCTGACTCCACATATCAGAGGAAGGACTGGCTTCCTACAGCAAAGCAGAAATTCTCCCTCTCTCACTTACAGTCTTTTCCCAAATCATCAGGAGCCGTACTTTAAGAACAATCTTCACGAGTAATCCTGATCCCAGGCTACTTAAATATGTTGATAGACTATGAAGACATGGTTACGTAGGGTAAGTATTGCTGCTTGTATGTGTATCTGCCAGCCAAGCTGGCATCCATGCTAGAGAACAGCTCCCACCCCATGCATGAGACTCCTGTAGTGACAGGCTGCTTCACCCTAAGTGATCTTTCCTTCCCTCTGCCGTCAGACTCTACAACCAGCACCAGTACTGCTCCCAGCGGACCACATACACACATACTTAAACTCCACACAGGTTCAGGGAATAAGGGTCCCTCAATGTAACAATACAATGTGCAATATATTTCCATTTCCAGTCCCCTTCTCATGTGCAATTAAGGGTCAATTTGCAATTATCTGTAAATAATCTGTAATAATAATAATGTTTTTCTATTATTTATATTGTATATATATATATATATACTGGTAATTTATCTACTTGAATGTCTTGCTATCCCATTGCTGCTGTGACACTGTGAATGTCCCCACTGTGGGACTAATAAAGGATTAGCTTATCTTATCTGAGTTACACTGATCCAGCCTTTAGGGTAATGGATTGGATTATGTTTTTTTTTTTCCAATATCCAATCCAGTGTGTTTGATGTCTGATGTAACAAAAGCATCAAACAAAGGGTGCATCTTATCAATGTTTGTTAACCCCAAAAACCCTAGATTAATTATTGTACAGTATTGTGTAATTGGCTTAGTTTAGCGTGTTTTGCGGCATCCCACAAGGTTCTATTTTAGGGCCTGACTGATTTTGAATCGTGACTGTAGTGTAGTGTAGTGAAGTGTATACGTACTGTAGATAACTCAAGGTTTTAGGGGTTTAAAAATGACTCCCAGACTTTTAATGTAACCTGGGGATAGAACCATGGATGGTGCTTATGGTGGTGTTTGTGCTGCAGTGCTTTTGATGAAGTCTCCAAATGACTGATTTAACGAATGGAAGTTGGAAGTGGGTGTGTTGGAGCAGGGGAATGAGGGAACTGTGCAGGGCTGGAGTTACTGCAAGGACCAGGGTTGGAAAAACATGTGGTGTAAAACACTGTAATTTGATTCCACCCTCTGCAGTAATACTGTGATTGATGAAGTCTGACATGCTGAAACCAGCCAAAAGCCATTTAAACTGGACAGAGGGGTTTTTCCCTCCTTCTTCTCTTTAAAACGATGCAGTTGTTGTCTGGGGAAGGAAACTGGAATGCTATGCAGATTTACACTCAGAGTCCAAGCTCTGTGCATTAGCTTTTCATTCGCCAGCTGTAGTATTTCCTCCTGACAGATATGCAAATGTTGAACCACTATTCAAAGTGTGTGTGTACGGCTCACACTGCGGCCCGGAGCTGTGGCCACAAAACCACACAC